>NC_089783.1:50056624-50066624 GCF_040412425.1 Macrobrachium rosenbergii | reverse complement strand
CAGTCACTTCCAGGTGGATGGCAAAGGGACGGATAGATAGGTAACGGTTATTAGATCGCCGCCGGGTGGATGACGCCCTTATGTGACACAAAAGAAAACGCTCCTCTCATGAGCTGGGGCATAGGTACCCCTTTCAACCTCAAATCACGTCACATATCTGTAAGTGCTTCAGTGAACTAGTCACAAAGAACGTTTTCTCTCATTCCCGGAAGTCCATGATCAATTGGTTTATCAGAAATAGTTATTAGGAAGTAAACCATCCTTGCTGTCAGTTGTATTGCTTCGTCACTCGTAGTCATGAATCTTAGGAGGCGTGATCTCCCAAAATGAGGTTGGGGGGGGGGGGGGGCAGGAGCAAGAAAAGATGGCGTGCCTTGAAGACCAATGATCGTCGCTTACTTTTAAAGCCTTGCGCATACATTTGGTGACTTGGTAATCTGTCATCTATAAATACACAGTTTCCTAGGCAGTGTTGCCAGTCGAATAGCCTTAAGAATTCACTCGGTAAATATAGTTTCGAGAAGATGTCCGGCTCCTTGAGCATTTTGAAGGTGAGCGTCTCTCCAAGGAGAAGAAGGGATATTTCTTAAGAGAGAGAGAGAGAGGGACATCATCCTTGTGAGTGAATTCGGATTCATAAAATCAGCTGATTATGAAAACGGATTCTGAAGGTCTGAGTCTAATTTCTGCACTTTAAACAGACGGTTTTTTTTAAAGGATCTGATCGAGGTGAAGACGAAGGATTTATGAAATTTAGACGTATTTGAAAATGATATATATAATAAACAGTAGAGACATGACAAATAAAAAGCTACTACTACAGGACAAACAAAGGCAATTGATTGTTTGATTCTCTTTACAGCCGGTATTGGGGTCGGGAATTTTGGAAGGGATATATCATGCAGAATGAGGAGAAAAATCCCATGTATGTGAAGAGTTGAATTGAATATAGAATTTAAGCCAAAAGGCCAAGCACTGGGACCTTTGAGGTCATTCAGCGCTGAAACGGAAATTGACAGTAAAAGGTTGAAAGGTGTAACAGGAGGAAAACTAGGCTGTTAGGAGAGTGTGGAAAGTAAGATGGAAGAGAGAATATGAAAGGTGGTACAGTAAAGGGAACGAAAGGGATTGCAGGTAGGGGCCGAAGGCACGCTTCAAAGAACCTTAAGTAATGCCTACAGTGCACCGCATGAGTTGCACTGATGGCACTACCCGTATGTAAAAGTGAATGGAAGAATCAATTGCCTTCGTAGTAGATTTCAAGCTTGGCATTCTACTGTTTATGGTGCATTTTTATTTGTTATATCTCTACTGTTTATTATATATAATTTATAATTTTCAAATACATCTCTAAGTTTCATGAATCCTTCGTCTTCTCCTCGATCAGATCCTTTAAAAAAAAAAAAAAAGTGTTTAAAGTGCAAAATTCTCGGCCCCAGCCGGCTTCAGCAGCGGGGACCAAGGCCATCCGCTTTAAAACCTGCCTACAACAACAACCAGTTGTGGCGCTCATCAGCAAAACAACATTTTTGAGAAATGGAGAAAAAACGCAGTCAGAGTTTTGCAAATTTCAAATAGCAAAATTTTTTTAACGCTAGGAAGCGTAAGTTTTTAAAATAACCAAACCACTTATTGGTGTGACAGCCGTTAAATTTTTTTTTTTTTTTGAGGAATTCAAAAAGTGCTCCAAAATATTGCAAGATTTGAAACGTAATAACTTTCTCATTATTAATGTTAGGAGGTTAATTTTTATTACGAATGAAAACTTACAATAAACAGGAACAACTCTGAAAAAAAAAAAAAAAATAAATCCAAGGAAGTTGAAAGTTATTTTTGGTATGGAAAATTTTTTTAAACCTAACTTGCAGTCGACATCATTGAATGACAAGGCTGAATATGTTAGAGGAAGGATATAAATATTGATATATATACAAAAAACGGAAACCGCCCTGGACGGTGCCCCAACTATGCTTGAAGTCGGTGCTGTAAGCAACAAACACGATCTCTTGACCAAGGTGACAACAACAAGATAAGTTATTATAGTACGTTGAATAAAAAAAAAAAACCTTGCAATTAATGTGAGCTCATAATCAGGTGACATTTCCTGTTGGGGTCCAAAGGGTTGCAATTTTTATATTCCTCGCTCATGAGTCTTCATGTGCCCCTTCATGCAGTGCACTGCAGACATTACTTAAGGTTCTTGGCAGCATCCCTTCGGCCCCTAGCTGCAACTCTTTCCATTCCTTTTACTGTACCTCCGTTCATGTTCTTTTTCTTCCATCTTACTTTCCACCCCTCTCCTAACAATTGTTTCTTGGTGCAACTGCGAGGTTTTCCTCCCGGTACACCTTTCAAACCTTCTTTACTGTCAGTTTTCCGTTTCAGCGCTGAATGACCTCATAGGGCCCAGTGCTTGGCCTTTGGCTAAATTCCATATTCCATTTATCTCTGTATCAGCCTTCATACATAATAATTATGCAACTTACGATTTCAGTTCCTGCAGGTGACGGTATTGTAGTCTGTGCATTCAAGAAATATGAAATGCACTTAATCATATTTTTATCTGATTAGCATTCGGTTTTGTTTTTACCCATCAGCCAATCAGAATCACATGATCGATTCTGCCTTCTAAAGGTGTGTTCTCTACTTTTATTGCAGCAGGCAATCGCATCTGCTTTTATACGCTTACACTCGTGCACACATATTCCGCATATACCTTTATTATAATTTTTATATGCATATATATATATATATATATATATATATATATATATATATATATATATATATTATATATATATATATATTTTATAAAACATTCAGGTTATTAGGAAGCAATAATAATAATAATGATAATAATAATATTAATAATAATAATAATAATAATAATAATAATAATAATAATAATAATAATTGTTATTTTTTAAAAACATCCAGGTTATTATTATTATTTAATAATAATAATATGTTTTATAAAAACCTTATATAATATACATACATATAATATATTATTATTATTATTATTATATATTATTATATATATATATATATAATCTGTATGTTTTAGTTGTAAAATCTTAATTATGGTGCATACATGTTTTTATATTTTTGCTATCATACGTTATTCAATGAATGTGCCTAATTTTATTATTCTGTTATTTTTCTCTTTACGGGTGATCGCCATTGATTGGTGCATATTTATTATTTTATTTTGGCCACATAATGGACCGTTGAAATGGATGGTCAATTGTCTTCATCCAGTTCCCCGTCTTTTATCAGTTATTTTTCAATTTTTTTTACTGTATTCTGTCACTTTCATTATTCATTTTTGTTTAGGCTGACACTTGTGTTTTAGAATGGTATGAAGAAGTATCAAACCACAGGTCCTTTATTATTGTAATGCTTGTATATATTGAGTCAGTGTTAAGTATCGTCTATGATGTTCATTGTTATAGATTACTTTATTATGATTATTATATGTTATTATAGATTATCTTATTATTATATGTTATTATTATTATTGTTGCTTCCTTTGCCGGTATGTAGTGTATAAATATTTTATTGTACTTTTCCATATATTTCAATATATTATAAATATATATATATATATATATATATATGTATATATATATATATATATATATATATATATATATATATATATATATATATATATATATATATATATGTTTATAAATATCAACACAAAATTACGTGTGGAACAGAAATAAATTTTGACTGACATCAGTTAGCCTGCCCAGGTAATTCTTTGGCTACAGTTGTACTCAGGTTCCAACTTCTTTTATGACTTATGTGGCCTGGTTGGCAGCGCTCTGGTCTTTCATTTGAAGGACCTGGGTTCTGATCCTGATGTGTTAGAAATTTATATATATATATATATATATATATATATATATATATATATATATATATATATATATATATATATATATATATATATATATATATTATATGTTTAAGAAGTGTGTTCTCTCTCTGTATTGTATATGCGTGTTTGCTGTTAAAAAATAATAATGGGGACAATGCAAATTAATTTGCTCTTTTTATCTTTTCGAGTTGGTTCGAATTCTCTGGCAAATAGGTAAAGATTGATGGCAATTTTCAGTCCATAGCGTATGTCTCTTGTTAAGGGGATTAATTGAAAACTGATGAAAAAGTGTGTGTGTGTGTGTGTGTGTATATGTGTTGGTGGAATACAGTATTGCATTTCCCAAGTAACTAAACACTATGGGTATTCCAAAAACTGAGAGGTGTTTGCAAGTTCGCATTACTATTTTTATTGTAATATATGTTCTCATAAGTCCAAATCGCCTACTTAATGAAATATTATGAATCAAAGTTGCTCATTGCACGATCAGCGAAAGACAGTGATATTAACTGGGGGGCTGTTATGAACTCCGTGATTGTAAGGATTATAAGGAAAATCAAAAACGTGTTTAGGACAGTCGCATTGTTGCCAAGAAAAGAGACCAAAGACCTTCGAGTTTTGTGTGGGTCTGAGGCTCTCTTGAGATGTTGAAGGATGATGGAAGGACACAGTTGATCAAATTTCGCTGTGGCTTCTTCTCTGAATCTTTCCTAGACAGTGACCCTCCTAGACAGTGACCCCTAAGGGTTTTCGGGGGTCGTTATCTAGGACTAATATTTCTTTGGAGTCATTATCTTTATGGTATTTACTGTCTTTTGTTGATGTTTTTGCGGTAATACCCAACGGGCTTGTACTAAACACGCCGCAAAGGTGGATACATCCCGGGTTAAAACCCTTGAGGGGGGTCACTATCTAGAAAAGATCCGTTTCCCTCTAACGTTTATGTACTCGTAATGGAATTTTTGCCTTCCCCCCACAGTGAAGGGGGACATAAATGTCAAAAGTTATTTGACTGCTTTAAACTTATGGCATCCTTGTAATTGCGAAGTAAAGCGTAGAATGCTCTGAGCATTTTGGTAGTTGTGCTAATCACACTGCCAGAAGTTTGCCATCACTGAATATTTTTTCTGTTTTGAATGTAGGCTACTTTACTTAACCCCCTGCTTACGTTCAGGATCCTCACTATTTAGGTGATTATTTATATTTGAATGAAATGTATGATAGGGTGTTTGGGTGGGCAAGGGTTCGAGATAAAGAAGTACGCTTTAACCTATAAGGCCAGCTTCGTGTAGGGGTCGACCCTAGATATTTGATTTTATCGTCGGTTTTCCGGCTTTATTTTTGGCTTCGTTTATTTGCAGATTTACAATTTTTAGTTTTTTTTTTTCAGTATCTAAAGTCTTCCTGCTTTATCTGGACAGATAGATAGTTATACGCAAACATATACATCCAGAATGAGGGAATTTCACTTATTGAAAAAGACAACCTCAAACATCGGTTTCAAAATGATAAAGTTGTCATTTTATTCCTGCAGCCAAGGTGGTCTGCGGAGAAGTTACAATCCTGACAGCGCAATGGGACTCGAAGCGAAGCTATAGCAACCCTGTATTTTGAATAGTCAGCATCTAAAGATATCTGAACTTTGTTTTTACCGTAGAGGTCAGAATTCTCTGTAACGGGAGTTTAAAATTGCTTGAGAATGATCAAAGTCGATAACATATCAGAAATACAGGCATAGATGCTTAGGCTAGCCATTGTAATTTCATGATTTGTCCATGTTTTTCGTCCAGAAACATAGTAGCCAGAGTTAACCAGTTTGATTTGCATAATTAATAATATTCGTACCTGAGGAAACAGATTCCACCTGTTTTTACTCTTGGTTCTTATGGAAAAATATCTAGACAGCAACTTTTTGTATTTGGTCGATTTCATTCATTTCTGTCCCGAAGTGGTATCTTTCTTGTGTAAGAATCTTTTCTGTTTCCCCCCCCCTTTCTTTATAGGAAAACTAACTAGGACTACAGTATTTTCACATTGTTCCTTATACCCTTTTGGTGCGCCATAGTCTTCATGGACTTCGTTTTAGCCTTTACTAATAAACTACCAACTCACAGAGTTACCTCTAAAACTTTTATGTTTATTTCACCTGTACAGAAAAATGTAATGTGGCCAAGAATAGATTAATGCTGAAATTCAACATCTCTTTGAAATCTTTTCAAAGCAAGGGTAGCCGAAATTTTTCAAAACAATTGGCACTTTGTCCAGGAAGAATAAGATTTTATTCTCTTGGCAAAAATAGAGAAAAGATGGGACAGATATGTTTTTTTTTTGAAAATGAAGGTGACAGCAACACAGATAAATATTGAGTATATAAAAAATTCCATCTTGTTTTTGCGAAAAAAGTTACGACGGGCAAACTGGTGGGAATTTATCTTTAGGCCCCAAGATAGCGCTCTAGCTAGCCATGCTTGAGATCTCGACCACAGAATTTATTTCAGTAATGCCAAAACAGTATGTAATGACTTGTTTGTTTTGCTCTAAGAGGATAGTTGAAGAGACAATCATTCACACAAGTGGCACGTTTGATGTCAATCTTTTGATCAGGAATAAGACATCATTAGTAAATATTTTGTAGATCTGTTTGTAGAATCCTTAAAGCTTCATGAACTCCTTGTGGATCATGTCTCCTGCATGGGTTTATGGTGCAGTTGCAAGAGATCACAGCCGACACCGAAGGCGAAGCATTATGTGCAACATGTCAGGTTGATCTTTCAGCTGCCTAGCGATTAGGTATCCGAACTTCAAGAAGCTGCTCACTCGCTGGCAACTGCCTCGTTATGTTAATCCGTCATTTTAACTTTGATTCAACCTTTGACTGCTAGGTCAGTTTGATTGCTTGCTCTTCAGTCAGTTTTCTTTATTTTGGTTTAAGTTTCAGCATACTTCGACATTCTTTTTTTTATTCTTAAGTTAAAGGGGCAAATTGTGACAAGTGCGACAGATTGCAGTCATTCAGAAAAAGTCAGGAGGTCCGTTTACGATTTCAGGTTTCGTTTTTTTGTATGTGGATTAATATTAATAAAGAGTATCAGGCCATAATTCCTGATGTTTGACTGTGATTTTATTTATTTTTAAGATTTGTTGTTTTGTTTTCAAGGAATATACACCTGATGTCCTTCATATTTATTTAAAAAACAAAGTTGATGTTTGCTCTAATTCCATCCCAAAGCCCCGTTGTTTGGTGTTCTTCAGGGTAAAGTTTCAGACCCATTTCAGCTTTGTATCTGTAGGCTGATGCTTGCTCGAGTTGCACTCCACAGCCTTGTTTGGTGATCTTCAGGAAAACCGTTTTGGGCTTATTTCAGCTTTGTTTTTGTAAGCGCTTGATGTAAAGCCGTGTGAAAATGCATTAAAATACTTATTAATGTAAAGCCGTGAGAGGATTCTAATGGACCATTAGAATCCTTCCGTGAAAATGCAATACGGGAGCATTCTGATGGACCATTAGAATCCTCCCGTATTGCATTTTCACGGCCTTATTGATGTAAGACCGTGAAAATGCAATACGGGAGGATTCTAATGGACCATTAGAATCCTCCTAAGGCCGTGAAAATGCAATACGGGAGGATTCTGATGGACCATTGGAATCCTCCTTATTAATTAAGACCGTTTACGGGAGGATTCTAATGGACCATTAGAATCCTCCTAAGGCCGTGAAAATGCAATACGGGAGGATTCTGATGGATCATTAGAATCCTCCCGTATTGCAATCCTTATTGATGTAAGACCGTGAAAATGCAATACGGGAGGATTCTAATGGACCATTTAATCCTCCCTAAGACAATGAAAATGCAATACGGAGCATTCTTGAACAATTGGAAATTGCGTTTTCACGGCCTTACATTAATAAGGCCGTGAAAATCCAATACGGGAGGATTCTAATGAACAATTTAATCCTCCCGTATTGCAATTTCACGGCCTTAGGAGGATTCTAGTGATCCATTAGAATCCTCCCGTATTGCATTTTCACGGCCTTACATCAAGCGCTTACAAAAACAAAGCTGAAATAAGCCCGAAACGGGTTTCCTGAAGATCACCAAACAAGGCAGTGGAGTGCAATTCGAGCACGCATCAACCTACAGATGCAGAGTTGAAATGGGTCTGAAACTTTATCCTGAAGAATACCACCAAACAATACGGCTTTGGGATGCAATTAGAACAAACAACTTTTGTTTTTTAATTAAAATAAATATGAGTATTATCCATCTCAGGCAATACTGGAGCAAGGTCATTGAGCTTTCGTGCACAGTCCTTGAGACCATGAGCAGTACAGTTGTCGAGTTGTCAGGGTAACTTAAAAAGAAGAATGATTCCAAAATAGTAACTTGTATGATTTACATTCAAACTCTGCTTTGTTGATCACTGGCGACTCTTCATTTGGATATTGACCACCTTAGGTTATGAAATAGTAATAAACTGGTCGCAATTATTTTTCGTTTTGCTTCTGTTTGTTGCGACTATGGATATTTGTCTTCCAAACAAGACATCTCTTAGTGGTACTCTTTTTGCTTGAAAACAAAATTCCTCGTATTTGTAAATTTTTTGTTAAAAAAAATAAATAAGTCATAATCGTGGTCTTTTTATCGCACACACAGGCAACACTGATTAAGTCTGTCTGCGGGAAAAATCTCGTTCGATGCTTTTCCAGTAAGATTTTTGATTCACCTTCATGCGGACTACCATAAAGAGTTTCTTGAAGAGCTGAAGTCCTACGGTGTCAGACTTCTGTGGTTTGCCTCATTGCACCTGTCATAGAGATGCTCCCACAGTTCAAGAGATAACGATTATGTTTTAATTTTCTGAATAGAAAACTATTGTGCCGGCTTTGTCTGTCCGTCCCCACTTTTTTCTGTCCGCACTTTTTCTGTCCGCCCTCAGATCTTAAAAACTACTGAGGGTAGAGGACTGCAAATTGGTATGTTGACCATCCACCCTTCAATCATCGAACATACTAAATTGCAGCCCTCTAGCCTCAGTAATTTTTATTTTTATTTAAGGTTAAAGTTAGTTATAATCGTGCGTCTGGCAACGACTTAGGCCAGCCACCACCGGGCTGCGACTCATACAGCATTATACCGAGACCAGCGAAAGATAGATGTATTTTCGGTGGCCTTGATTATACGACGTGCAGAAAACTCGATTGCGCTAGAGAAGCTTCGGCGCATGTTTCACCTTTTTTTTTTTTGTGTGTGAAGTGGTAAAGATTTCTGCAGTTACTTACCCCATTTCACTTGCTGTATTAACTTCTTTAATCGTTCAAGATTCCAGTTTCCAGCTCACGTGCGCCAATTCTTTTTCTCCATTTCACAAAGTTTTTTTTTTTTTGTTTTACACTGTATGAACTTGTCAGACAAGTCTGATAACAATAATAAAAAGATAAATTAATAATTTTTTGGGGTAATCGGTTCTGAGCTGAAATATATTGAGCATGGCAAACGGAATTTTGTCTTGGATCGTGGAATCGTTAAGGTTTAGCAACTGAAGAAAGTGACGTCATGTCATGAGAGTCAAGAAGAGAAGCCGTTATGACACGTGCGTTTGAGAGGCCACACAGGAGGGAGAAAAATAAAGAAAAATGATAAAAACGCAAAGAAAGAATTTGACAGTGGTTTCGAGTTGATTGTGAAGAAAGTAGAGTGAAGATATAATATTGGTTCACTACGCACATGCTCTCTCTCTCTCTCTCTCTCTCTCTCTCTCTCTCTCTCACACACTCACACAGGTGGATCCAGAGAAAAACCATCAATCTACCACATTCATACTTTAACTGCTGAAGCGTGGAAGAACCCTTTGTGTAGAAAACTTCTGAGCATTAGCGACTTCAAGCTCTAGTTTCCAGATTAATTAATAGCCTTCAGCAGACAAATTTGAGGAGACTTTCGATCAAAGCGAACTTGAGCCAACCAGTCAAGATAGCGAATGTGTTGATAGATTTAAGGGGAGCCTAGTTCATTTGTTTACTGACCAGGAGATAAAAAGTTCCTCAAACCTGTTATGACATTCGTAACGGTGTTAAATACACGAATAAAATGTTAGTGATTGATCACTCTA
>NC_089783.1:50021624-50051624 GCF_040412425.1 Macrobrachium rosenbergii | reverse complement strand
GGACGTTGAAGATGAGCTTATTGACAGGACAGTTAATTTGGCTTAGGTATCTCAAGTGATCACGGAGTGACGTAACATTGAATCAGAATTGTTGCCAAAACCAGTGCAAAAATCAATAAAAATTCAATTATTAAGGCTCATATGACAATACGAAGTACAGTAGGCTATGTGGGTAATTACATTAACATCACGTTTCACTCAAAGTAATGATTACAATGATTAAGGCTCATATGACAGTACGAAGTACAGTAGGCTAAATGGGTAGGCTAATTACAATAAAAAACGTTTTACTCAAAGTAATGATTACACAACATCAGTAAGAGAAAGTAACAGTTAATCGTTGACCATCTTCTGATGGGAGGCATAACAATGCACAGTTAACGATAAGTTAAGGTGGCAGATAGAGAGAACAATAGATTTTGATATGGTATCCTTAAGAAGAATGTCAGCCCCGTGGAAGTTACTTTTATACAGCAGGTTATCTATGTAACTCATACAATGATTTATTTACAGAAAGTCTCTTTTCTTTAGCCTTACGGCGATGTAATATTGGAAGGCAATTCTAAACAAAATCCAGCCTTTATAAATTTCTCTGAGACTTCAATTCTTCGGTGTTCAGCATTATCTTTCATATTTCTTGCATAAAATATCAATTTATAAAATAAACACTTTAGTTGAACACATAGGAAAATAAGTATCGTTTTATGAAATCGAGTGTATTAGTCTGTGAATCATGGAGAATTCTATACATTAAATAAATTTGATGACTGTTCCAAAGTCTGCAGTTTTACACGCGCTTAACAAATCAGCTTGACTGTCTGTCTCAGTCTCTCAGATTTCTTCAGTAAAGGCAGTCCCATACGTCCGATATATATATATATATATATATATATATATATATATATATATATATATATATATATATATATATATATATATATATAATATATATATATATATATATATATATATATATATATATATATATATATATATATAATTGTGTGGAGTGGCACAGCCGTTATATACAACACGTATGCTGATGGACAATTAAGATTTGCTCTTCTTGTACATATTTATTTCCCGACGTTTCGTAATTTTCACATATAATTACATCTTCATGGGCTCTAAAATAGATAAAAACAACACATAATTAGCATAAAACTCAAACATGAAATTTTTTTACACTTAAAAGTATACATTTAACAAAAACCAAGACATATTAAAATTCACAAACTGTTGGTCCAGCATTTTGTGAATTTTAATATATCTAGATGATACGGCCTCGTGAGATGATTTTATTTGATCTCAATCCGAAATTCTCGTTCAGCCCGTCATCATTATCATGACTTTATAAATTGTTGGTTCATCCTCCTTTATTTCTTAAAATTGATATTCTGTTTGGATATTCACTGTGTTCATAATACCTTCATCGCAGTAAAGGTTTTGTATTAGTCATCACGAACGAAAGTATTGCAGTGAACGGAAGATTCTGTTGGCTGTTGTGGTGAGGAGAATCTAAAGAAATTCTGAGGAAAGGAAGGATTCTCATATGATTTCGGTGATAGGTCTTCAATCATTGGGTGAAACAATGTGTGTCAGGAAAAATGTTCGGGAAAAACACTGGATCAATTTTCTCAGGCTTCGTTACATTAGGTCCATACTCCTTACTGGGGAAAATGAGTCGATTTCTCTGAGAAAGTATTTTTTTTTTATGACTGTCTGGTCATGATGTACCATAAACGCACTAGAATATAATAATCGATTGTTCGTGTGATAGGCGCTCTATATACTAAGAAATAATTAGGTGCTCTTTTTACTGCGTTCATTAATTATAAGTTTATTGTAATGTGCACGACGCTAATCTTCAAACTAATTATCGATTAATTATGATGTACACTCCCGTCAACCGAACTGTCCGAAAAAACCCGAGAGGTTCAGTAGGAGAATAGGTACCAGCCGGCGGGCTGGGGAGTTGAACAGTAGGCCTAGCGACACACTGGCCACGTGTCATAGGCATCGGGACCTGTCCCCCGCTGGCTATCGGCCTAAGAAACAGGAGATCAGCGCCTGCCCTATGAGCCTACAGAGGCCCAGGAGGACTTTAACTTTAACATCAATAATTAATTAGTTGTGAAAGGTATTAGATGAATTAATAAACTGCTGAGGAAATACTGTCTTTGCTTACTCTAATAATAATCCGTTGGTTATGATCATGCACTAAAAAGGTAACCAAACCATGTTCCTTCATCTTTCACCTCACTGTTTTTATCTCCGGCTGAAAAAGGAACCAGGGCCACACCCCAAAAGAGAAGGGATAAAAAAAAGGCAGAAAAAAGCAACAAAAACCCGTCAGACTTTCTACTCAGTGGGCAGACATCGAACAAATTACCATAATGTGTACTGCGAATCACATACGCCAATCACCCCGATTTCTTCTTCATCTTATGCCAGGGGTAATCTTTGGGACTGTTTTCTTTTGGCGTTTTTACGCAGAGATCGGCTAAAGGCAGTTTTAGTGACCTAAAGGCTCCGACCACCCCCTTCCCCAAATAAAAAAAACCGCCGCCAAAAAAAGAAAGAAAAAACTAACATAGTCTACAAATGTCGGTTGTTGAGTGAATTGACGCAACCCACCTGCCAAAAAAGGATGAAAGTGAGTCGAATTCTCTTTCCAAGATTCGATGTTCACATTTCTTTTGATTTGTTTGATTGATGTAGATGATTATTTGTTAAAATACATGAAACATTTACTTCCCTCGATTAGAAGGACTAATGTTAATATTTCATTGATTTATCGTTCGTTGACTTATCTCCGAAGGTGGATTTTGCAGTACTGTAGTTAAAGAAACGGTCATTTGTCGCGAGGACTTTTAGTTATAATCTCTTTATCTTGTTTCACCTTATTCTTAAGTCTCCTGAGCGGGAGCTATAATCTGCGTACACCCGTGTTTTGAGATTAGTATAAAAGTAATTTGGATTAGCCTTTGGCCCTTAGGTAATCAACTACGCAAACGTTTTGTGAAGTGTCAGGTTTCTATTTAGACTTGTCCAAGGCTCGTGGCTAATCTCCCAAGAAGGATAATTGGGAACCTGTTGTAGGACCCCATCAGTAAAAAATTTTATGGACTATCACTTCACCAGCATTTTTATCTAATGTATTCAGGTTTTGCTTACCAGTGTTGTATGCACCCAAGAAGCTTCCAGTTGAGGTTCCAGACTAAAATTACCACTAACATTGGCTGGCCTGCTGACCTTCCAAGAAAGTAAACAAGAACTTGCAATAGGATCCACATCTGATCACCACAAAAGTTTCAAGAATTATTACATACTGATAAGAGGCAATCCTCGACATCTTTTTCTGAAGCTTCCAGTTGGGGTCCCAGATTAGAATTACCAATAACATCGGCTAACTTGGTATGTCGGCCTTGAAGAACGTTCGCTTTAAAAGTGTCATGATAAATGGATCTGGATGCCGGTCATCGCCAACAACAGTCTTGAAGAGATTCGGCCTTGATCTATTGCTGACCTCCCGTGAAGAAAAATGAGCCGGTGGTTAAATGCTCCACTGGTGTCTGAAACGTAAAGATGCAAAGGACTTTGAAAGAATCATTATCTGAAAGAATCATTACCTCGCCTCAGGTGTACAATGGAGAGATGTCAGATACTCCTTTGGTTCTCTGAAGTCCAGATGAAAAAGACCATTGTTAATACCACTTTAATGGAATGACCCCTAAAAATTTCTTGCCTACTAATAAAACCACACAGTTATATGAATTTGAAGCACTCTGTATCACAACACGATTGTAAGGTAATTGTTATTTCCTAAGTGAAAAAGGAACATTGTCAGGCAAAATATTATCATAAGATAAGTTATTAATGACTGACATCTGTTAGCTCACGGGACGAATGTTACCTGTGTGATTACTTACAATGCAAAGGTTCAGTAATACTGATAATGCTTGCATTTATCCATCTGCACTTTTGCATATCCTTGCATCTTAGGAGAATAACTGACTGAGGATGCGGGTTTGCATCTATAGCATATCTTGAATTTATCATTTTTCATGTATGTAAAACAACGAATAATCTTCCGTTAGTCCATTTAATTGAGAAAATAAAAGGCTTCATGTAAATCTAGAGATTTTGGATTGAAACATCCGTGACTCTAAGTGCAGAATTATTAAATCGAGAGAGAGAGAGAGAGAGAGAGAAATTTTCACAAAAATTGTTTCAATCAATGGGATTAAGAGTACTAATATAGCAGATAGCAGATAACGCGGACGTTCGTTAAACTAAAGTTACAAGGTGCGAGCCACTTGGAATTCCCACACGGCGGCCTTTTTCGAAGATTTTTCTAAAAGACCCCCTATTTTATGACATTTAGCTGTACAAGTAGCTTTCCGTGGCTTTTGTGTCGCATTTCTTAAGCTTGATATTTCATTTCCTTCCTTGCCTAAAAAGCATTCTGTTATTGGTGTGTCTGAAATTCTTTGTCCGTTGCCCCTGTTCTCACCTGCACTGGCTGATGTGTGTGCGGAGTAACTCCTCTTCTGTCCTCTTGTCGGGTTACAGTTACAGAACAGCAATCTGCAGCTACTCTGATATCTCGCATACCTTTATATTAGAGTGGTTTCTATGCCTCCATCACCAGTTAGCCTTGCTTGATGAAGTGGTACCGGATAACCTCCAGGTGTAGAGGCTGAGCTGGTCTGGGTTCTTTTGGAATCTATGGCAGTATTACTGTTTGATTAGTTTTCCACAGTTTGGAATTCATGGCATTTCTACCAATACATTACTAGCATAGTGTTAATTCCTTGAGAATGGACTAGCAGGAGAAATTAACATTTTAATGTCGTTGTCTTCAGTTTGTTTGCCGTTTTGATTTTTCTATCATAATTTGACACTTATGGCATAGGAAGAAGGTTTATCCTTTCATCATTTTATGTTCATTTTCGTGTATTGGGTACAGTCAGGTTCATGAATATGACCTGCACCTAACTTGATCCTTCATCCAGTAACATAAAAATCCCAGGCAGTCCATACACCGTATGGAAAATATTGAAAGCTCCTGTTATTCTTAAGTTATTGGGTAACATTTTTTGGGTACTAGATCTGATGTTTAGATGACCTGTGTCCTGTTAGTGGGCAACATACATATTTTATGTTTCTGTACCATGACTGGCAATAGTAAATCTGCTTAGGTTTGTTATCTGGGTTTGCCTTCTCCTAGATGAATTGACTGTGGCTGGATAATGAGCGCTATTCGCCTAGACCCTAGAGGTTCTGGTTTCACTCGCCAGAGATTGCCTTTCATACCACCGTTAACTACATACACAATTACCAGAGATTGCCTTTCACACCACCGTTAGCTACATACACAATTACCCTTGCTGCTGGGTGGCTAGGATGAGAACTTGATTGCCAGTGGCTTTGTGGTTTGCAGGCTGTTGGGGGATTTGTAGACAAATGTAGTTGTCCCCTTGGATACCCTGGCATTAGGAGCCCTTTTCTTCTTAAATTCTCACCAGTTCCTTTCAACCCCAACTTGTAGCCTGACAGCCCTGGTCTTTGTGGCCATTTGTAGACCGCTTTATTATGGCAGCCTGGGAGTATTATGTTCGCAAGGGGCATAACTCACTTTAGGCGCTAAAGGAGCTTAATTGACATCAAGACTTAAAATAATGAGCATTTTTGAGTGAGTTAAGTTGTATTATCATGCACTGGAGGCCATCTTGAAAATATTGCTGGAATTTTTCAAGTTACCTTTTTTTTCTGAAAGAGTGAGCTATAGACAACAAACGTACCAGATTACACATGTATTAATAATTGAACATACGTCTGGTGTTTTTTCCCCCCTGTTCTTCACTCTTTCTCTCTTTCCTCCTCAGTGCACCTCATGCGGTGCACTGTAGGCATTATTTAAGGTTTTTTGCGGCGTGCCTTCGGCTCCTAGCTGCAGCCCCTTTCGTTCCTTTGATGTTCTCTTCATCTTACTTTCCACCCTCTCCTAACGATTGATCCATAGTGTAAAAAAAAAAAGTATACCTTCGTTTTACCAGACCACTGAGCTGATTAACAGCTCTCCTAGTGCTGGCCCGAAGTATTAGACTTATTTTACGTGGCTAAGAACCAATTGGTTACTTAGCAACGGGACCTACAGCTTATTGTGGAATCCGAACCACATTATAGCGAGAAATGAATTTCTGTCACCAGAAATAAATTCCTCTAACTCTTCATCAGCCGGCCGGAGACTCGAACTCGGGCCTAGCGAGTGCTAGTCCACAGTTGTACCGACTCTCCCAACGAAGAGCTGATCCACAGTGTAACTGCGAGGTTTTCCTCCAGTAACACCTTTCAGTCCTTTCTACTGTCAATTTCCATTTCACCGCTGAATGACCTCATAGGTCCCAGTGCTTGGTCTATGGCCTAAATTCTCTATTCAACTCAACCTCGAGTCCTAACTGTAATCCACAAAGGATTGTAGGGATTTGAACGAAGCCGAGGGAAAGGAACGTACAGCTGACCAAGGGTCTTCCATGCCACTTTCCACGATAACGAATCCCACGCTTACTGTCTTTCATTAATGTCGGGTGGAATTTCTCTCCCGGAGGGTTGGTTTTAATGGAGTGCAAATGGAAACTGTGATTGTGGCGGGAAGAATCAGCTCGTGGGTGGAAAAGCTGCAGCAGTGACGTATAAAGTGGTTGTTCAGACTAAACTTACGGCGAATTGAATACCGGGCGGAATTTCAGCGATGAATTTCTTTCAGCCAAGTAGTTCAAGATATTTTAAAATCGCATATCAAAATGACCTAGAAATGGTTTATTCATGTGTGATAGAAAATAAGATAATTTTTTGTACGGAACAGTTCTAATCACTGCTTAACTTGTGTTTGAAGCAGGAAATTAGTGTAAAATTAAGTATGGCAGTGCTCACTGCCCTTAGTTGTTTGTCTGTTTTTGAGTATTATAAATCGAATTCTTCTTTGAATTCAGTTCAAATGGAAAAATTGAAACTTGTCGAAGTCTTGAATGTAAGAGAAATACAATTTTTGAAAACGGAAGACGAAGCGAATTAACGAAAACAATGACCAAATTAAAGTGAAAACGAGACAGTCAGATAACAGTCACGGTTATGATATAGACTGTTTTATTATTTTCTGGAGAATGACGGGTAAATGGGGAAAATACAATATTATTATTATTATTATTATATAATTATTATTATTATTATTATTATTATTATTATTATTATTATTATTATTATTATTATTATTATTATTATTATTATTATTATTTACGGTAAAGTAATATTGAAAAAGACGAGCCACCACAGTATAAAACAAAACAAAAAAATAATAATGATAAAATGTTGAGGTTAATGTGACGCTCAATGGAATGAACAGTATAACGATAATTTTCTGGGTGTCGCCAGTGATTTTGGGCATTTGGGGGCATTAGTGATGATAATGAACGATAATATTGCTCGGGAATTATAACATGCTAAAAATCACTGACCTTATTGTACTCACATTGATGGGTGTCAGTAACGAGAACAGTTTGCAGTCAGTAAAATAATCGTATTAAGTAATAGTAATTGAAAATACAGGTGAATACTGAGTTACCGAGACGCATAATAACTGGCGTTCTTAAAAAGGTAACCGACATCTCGAATATTCTAAAGAAAAAATATTGATCATTCGGGGTCCCCCTTCGGCAAATGAAAAGTGTCGCGCAGATTCAGTGGGCAGGTGAAGAAAGTATTTTGTAAATTTGTTGTCTCAACTGTCAAGAGACGACTGAGAGTTATTGAAAACGGTCCGAGGTGTTTGTCGATTCCCCAACAAAACAAACACAGTTCAAGTGAAAGCAGGAACTGGAGGGATGGTAGAAAATGACAAAGTTTAATGTGGGTTAAGTAGGTGTATAATAATAATAATAATAGTCTTTATTGCGGCTCAGGGCCATATTCACGGAACATACAAATACAATACACACAATCCAGATGCATAAGGTAACATGACAAAAATAATTATAGGCAGTATCCACGCAGTTGCTGAAGAAGCAGAAAAAAATAGAATTCTTAGTAATGGTAATGACGGTAATTATATGGGGAATAATAGAAAAAAAATGATAACAATAAAACATTCAGATTGCAGACGATTAATTTCCATCTGGGGTCCTTAGGTGGTTACAGAGGTCAGGTCCAGAGCGCTAAATACGAATATTGAAAATTGCAAAAGTTTACAATGACATTAAACATTAATAACAGGAAGCAAGAATACCAGAAACAGCAAGGAACGTGGAAATATATGGTAATAATAATGACAGATTCTTTCTTTTTAGTGCAAATAATAATAAATTTAGATGGTAATAAGTGTTTAATCGTCTGATGTCTTCGCACCCATTATAAAAGATTCTGGTAAGGGGAGAGAACAAAGAAGAAATGGTCAGTAGTCCTTCAAGCTTCGTTAAAACCGTATTCACGAGGGGCACAGTCATCTTAAACTAGCCTTCAGGGGAGTTTCCGATCTCCAGACTTGAAGGGCAGTGCCAGAGAAGATTGGGAACAAACATTATTGTCTTTTTGACTTCTGACATCGGAATGAAGAACATTAACCCTGAACATATCATCCTCAGTGATTGTTTAGAGTTGTCAAAAACAAGGACAGTGGGCGTGAGAGATTACGAGTGGTGTCCATTAAGCTACGCAATAATGGATTTTGATCTGAGATAACGTGGGAAACGTTTTCCTTGCGACTAGAGAGAACTGTTGGTAGCATTTTTAAAGATATTCTAGCCTTTTTCTCTAGAAGAATTGACAGCTAGTGCATGAAGACAGTCAGTAGCCTACGTTATGAAGAAATGATTGCATATCAAGGCCCAATGCATAATGTGATATTTATCTGGCAAAAAGTTAGAAGACGAAGCGATGTGCAAGACGAGCTGGCCCCTCTCTCTCTCTCTCTCTCTCTCTCTCTGTACATACGCATGCTTATTTTTTTGGTAGTAAGTTAGAAGACGAGCGATATGCGAGACGAGTTTTCTCTCTCTCTCTCTCTCTCTCTCTCTCTCTCTCTCTCTCTCTCTCTCTCTCTCTCTCTCTCTCTCCCTACATACGCATATTTATTTTGTTTGTACCATGCGCCTTGTACCATTAAGGGGAGGGGTGTGGGCCCAGTTGGTGTAACCTTTTGGTTCTTTGCAAGATTTCTTAGGAAAAGGCTGTTTAACCCACATCCTTCTCTACCCTGGCTGCAACTCACCACAGTCGACTACGCCCTAGGTACGTAATTCACTGCGTAGGTCCAGAGGATTACAGTGGGTTTTTTTTTTAGTGAACCTAAAAATGCCCCTCCCTTGGAATTAATTTCGGGTGAATCACTGGGAAGGTGAAGTCGTTAACCACTGAGTTACAGACATCACGCACACACACACGCACATATATATATATATATACATTATATAAATATATGCACGTATGTATGTATGTATATATATATATATATATATATATATATATATATATATATATATATATATATATATATATATATATATATTATGTATTATATATATATATTCCTTCATTAGCTCCACATAGTTAAGCCCTGGTCAAAACATTGATTATTCTTTTCACATTTACGGTAACCTTTTTAGAGCTTTGTTTTGTATTTCATCCTTTTCAACTCCTCTTTTTCTCTACATGTATTGCACAAGTATTGCAACTGCGTCCACATCTACTTTGTCATTCGCATTTAGCATCCAAAATGAACGATGAAGCAAGGGACTTGACTCACCACTACTTTCATACAATCCAAGACCACTCCCACTATTTGCTTCCTAACAATTTACCGAGATCAAATTACATTTATTGCCTCGACTCCTCTGTGATTTACCTTTTCTCTTATTCTGCTGCCATGCGTTGCATTTACTCTAAATACCTATGTTCGTCATGGCTGCTAATTATCCACTCCGGTTCCACAATCCGTATAGTCGTTTGAACTTGCATCATTTACAAACAGTTTCAGCCTCTTCCACCAGTCTTTGTGGAGTTTCTTCATGATTGCTAATGAATAGTGAATCATCTGCAAACATCAACCGTTGGACACTCGATTTAATACCCTTTCTGTTATTTCACACACTTCTACTCCAAATTCTCTTGTTATTCCACTCACACACACACACACACACACACACACACACACACACACTCATTTTTTTTGGCAGACTTTGAAACAGCACATGTTTGTCTTTGACCAACTTTTGCCTCAAAGCTGTGACTTACGCATTTGCATTTTCCAGAAAAATCTTGTTCATCCTAAACATTTCTAGTCTCTCTAAACAAATTACCGTATACCCCAACTAGCCTAAACACCCTCCACATTATACTTATCATAAGCTGTTTCCAAGCAGGCCGCATGCAGTGCAGGGTTTTTCCAAGCTGTTTTCATGCAGGCCGCATGCAGGGTTTTCCCTTTATTCTGAATTTCTCACACATGATCATGACAAAGGCTTGATTCATTAACCCTCATTTATGTCTGAACCAATACCCCCACTACTTTATTAGTCTTTATCTTTTTAATATAATTCTTACACTAAGCACGAACGCTCGCGCTCATACACACACACACACATACACATACATATACATATACATATACATTCATACATATACACACATTCAAAAGGTTTTCTCAGGAAAAGGGAAAGAAATTTCCTGCGAGTACATATATATATATATATATATATATATATATATATATATATATATATATATATATATATATATATATATATATATATATATATATATATATACCGATATATATATATAGTTAACGATCACCTCGTTAACATGAATGAATACGCACCGCCATATTTCAGATGCAACTGTGTACATCTTATTTTTTACACTATCTTGATCAAATGAATCTTCATTCAGTCGACTGGCACGCATATCAAGGCCATTGTTGTCTTCATAAAACTGAGAAAAAGGATGATAAATTATATAACAATGCACAGTAATTACAGGATACCCCAGAATTCCCGCCAACACCAGCGACCATCTTACTATCTAACTATACCCAAAAAGTGTCCCCTTCAAAATTATTATGAATGACACTTTATATCATCCTTTTATGAAGCCTAATAACATGGGCACAGTAATCAGTTTCTGTGAGACGGAAGGTCGGGAAAAGGAACTATAATTACCTGTTGATTTTTTTGTTTGTTAATGGAGCTGAGTTAATTAAACTACACTAAGCGGGAAGGAAACGTGATCCTCTTGATGCGGTAAAGTAGGCCTACAAGGAGAGTGTCAGAAGCTACCGGTAGAGTTTGTTTTACTATGTTTACAGTCTATGGGCCTTCACGGCGGTCGATCGTTCTTTTCTGCTTTCAGTGATTATATTTACTGTCTTTTCACTTTCCCTTTCGTGCCGTCGAAAAAGCCTTACTTAGCTGTCAGACACTTTTGTGTCACGATTGATGACAAAATTAAAGGTTGCTGTAATTACCTCCCATGGTTCCAATCTAGTAACTAATTAATTTCCTTTCGAAGATAAAAGCTTCAGAGTTGTTCGCAGTTTTTAAAGACTTTTATTTTTATTTTTAACGCTTAAACACACACACACACAAACACACACGACTGGTTTCGTGACGGTGAGGAGTTGTTGAGCAATACACGAATTAGTGAGACAGATGTTAATCTCAAAATGTCTGTGGAAGTGACTGCGGAGACGATTGTAGAAAAATCAGAAGCACAAGAATTTGATGGGGCTACTTCGATTAGATACTGCTTTACAATCAGTAGAGGATCCAGAAAAAGTTCATGGGGGGCCACTGATTTTCATATATATATATATATACATATATGTGTGTATTATGATTATCACAGTATTATTTTTCTAAAAATTTTAGTATTTCTGTAATAGATTTGTAATTTTTTTCCATATTTATATTTCTCATTTATGTTATGGTTATCTAAATCTTCAGTATCATTTTGTCATCATTTTTAATGGGGCACGTGCCCTGGTGCCCCCACCCTGGATCCGCTATTGCTTACAACAGTGATAATGTAACTTTATCAGTACAGGTTAACCCTGTGTAGAGATTTACAGGTGGATCCCGTAACGGTTGCCAGTTCGTTGTTCTTATTTGTTGTGTGAAATAGAGTTGAGATTCCTGCTATAAACATTTTTAGTGTCTTGATTACGTGACATCTCATTATTATTATTATTATTATTATTATTATTATTATTATTATTATTATTATTATTATTATTATTATTGAGAAGATAAACTGTTCATATGGAAAAAGCCTATAGGGGCCATTGACTTGAAATTCAAGCTACCAAAGAATATGGTGTTCATTTGAAAGAAGTTACTGACGATAATAGGAAATACAGAAAGAAGAGCTCAGTTATTAGGAAAGGAAAAAAGAGAGGAATAAAAAACATCAGGAACTGAGTAGCTCGACAGTGGGCCATTTACTGTATATTGGGGCTGTTGTCCAGCAAAATGAGAAAAAATGGATACCAGATGCTCTCCGTAGAATATGTTTCCATTCTTCAAAATGAAAGGAACAGACGCATATTTTCATATGATTATTTTCCAGATGAGAAGAAATAAGCCCAACTTGAAATTTTCATAAGTAACCTGGCTTATTCTACGAGTGTTTCATGCCACAGAAAACAGACTTTGGAGTAGGTTTTGTGTCCTGTAAATTCTATATTTTGGTGACTTGGCTTTTGGGGGTGTTCCCTCAACGCTATACTTGACTCGTCTGCATTTTTTTTTATTTATTAGAGGACTTTCAAGCATCATTTATATCTGATTTTATGTCCATGGTGGTGGGAGTGTTGAGAATCTCTCAAGTGTGTTCTGGAAATAGGTCAAACATACCTCCCCAAAAATTGGTGGTAGTAACGCCCAGTCTGAACAGAGTACCTTGCAACTCCTGAATTTTAACATTTGATATATATATATATATATATATATATATATATATATATATATATACACATACACACACACATACGCACATATACATATAAATATATAAATTACATATATTTATATATATATTTATATATATAAATATATATATATATATATTTATATATATACATATATATATATATGTAGTATGTATTGTACATATATATTATATATATATATATATATATATATATATATATATATATATATATATATATATATATATATATATATATATATATATATATATCTGATCAGACACAATCTCACCCCTGGGGCATCTTTGTCGAAATGGGGTTTTGTTTTTCCAGGGGAGGGCCCTTCTTCCCCATTCCCTGCTTCGTTTGCTATCCAAGATCTGCTCTATCCTCCTAGGGCGTTTATGACCCTTGATCATGTGACGCCTGTCACAAAATTACAGAAGGGAAGCCGAGTCGATGCATAGCCTGCAGTTCTCTGCTGTACACAGAAAACAGATGAGTCCTTGACAAAATCCTAAACCTTTTCTCTGCTCAGCTTAAGAAACATTTGGTTAGTTTAAAGAATGCCTGGTTTGCCAAATTACACACCAGAGAAATACATTATATCCAGACGGCCTCCGTCGATGCCTGAGAGAGAGAGAGAGAGAGAGAGAGAGAGAGAGAGAGAGAGAGAGAGAGACCTCCTCCTCCTCCCCCCCTCTTTCTCTTTCTCTTTCTCTTTGTCTTTCTCTTTCTCTTTGTCTTTCTCTTTCTCTTTCTCTTTCTCCTTCTCCTCCTCCTCCTCCTCCTCCTCCTCCTCCTCCTCCTCCTCCTCCTCCTCCTCCTCCTCCTCCTCCTCCTCCTCCGTCCGTATTATACTCCCCGAAAGGTGGGAGAATGAAAAGCAAAATCCCTTTCGCACATCAGAGCAATAACTTGGATTTCTAAGCCGCGCCAGACGTTGCCTTCACTTTTAAACTGCAACATATGTGAAATAGGCATCATACTCCGCTACCCCCAAGACCCAACCCCGGAAGGCGATCGAGGGAAAGATGCACAGCAGGCCAAAGATCAGACATTTTGCCAGTTCCAGCGGCCGCTGAACCTCTCCGTCACGTCACGTACACAAGCGTAATCTTTCACGAGTCGTCAATAAATATTATTCAAATATTTCGAAGTAAATTTTCCACACAAAACTCAGCCAAAGTTCAAATTACCTTACACGATAAATGTTTTTTTGTTTGTTGTTTGTATGTTTTAGTGGTTCTCATGATTTTATATATATATATATATATATATATATATATATATATATATATATATATATATATATATATATATATATATATATATATGAAATATTTATCATCACACCGTGATTTATGTACAATCATGAAGCTACAAATGTCGTTTAACATCCAATTCACGCTACTTCGGGAATATCCCCGATGGGGAGTTATCACCGAAGGGGAATTTTTTAAGTGATAAATGGATCGGTACCGCCGGGTCTCGATCCCTCGACACGGTACCTTCCAACGACTCCATTCGACGGTCAAACTATTGAGCCACCATTAAGCTACAAATGTCGTTTGATATCCAATTCACGCTACTTCGGGAATATCTCCGACGGGGAATTATCACCGAAGGGGAATTATAAGTGATAAATGGATCGGTACTGCCTGGAGTCTTTGGGAGGTACTGTGTCGAGGGTTCGAGACCCAGCGATACCGATTCATTTATCACTTATAATTCTCCTTCGGTGATAATTCCCCGTTTGGAATATTCCCGAAGTAGCGTGAATTGGATATTAAACGACATTTATAGCTTAATGATTGTATATAAATCACGGTGATGTGATAACATATTCATATATAAATTTATATGTATATATATGTGTTTGTGTGTATGTTCATTTATTTATTTATTTATATTTTGGGGAATATGATAATCTACCTCTTGCGTCTCCTACATCACCAACTTCTCCAGGGTTTGTTTCTTCCGCAAATAAATCATCTGCTTTGATATAAAACAAAGTCATCGTTGTGTCAGTCATGGAGTTTACCTTGCAGACCTTTGCTCTAATACATGTCATCTTTGTAGATTCTAGCCTCATTTTTTATGTAATTCTTTAATACTCAAGGATTTCATATTTGATTGGAGGTTACCAGAGCTCTTCCCTTTCTGTGTGATGTCTGGAGAGATGGTGGTAACTGAAAATTTCTTTCTCTGTTGCCCGGAACTGATTGATTTTTGCGGCAATTCTGTCCATTTCTCGGAAGACAGCCTTGCCGTCAGTGCGTGGACGCCCGAGACTTACTGTTCTATTCTGGGTATTTTTTTGTTTTGTTTTTTGTTCCAGCTTTCCTCTCAGATGCTGACTGGCGTTTCCGTACCGTTTTCTTTATATTTTTTTTTATACTTTTTGTATTTCTTTCTTCCCCTTTACGTTCTTCGCAGGCGTTCATTAACCTTTTTTTTTCTTCTCTATGAACTTTTACTTCTTCTTCCAAGCAACTAATATCCGTATCTTTAGCTGAACGCCCCCGTTTATTTTTAAATTCAAGAATCTCTGTAATTGCTATTTTTGCATCATTCCTTTACATATTCCATATATATATCATTCCTTTTTTCTTCTAAAAGACGTAATTCGTCTTTCCAGACCGATGATCGTAGTTTGTTCCTCTAAGCAAAGTTTTCCAGACGGTCAATTTCTTCATTTTTTTTTTTTTAATTGCCTTTAAGTATTTATGTTTCTTCCCTTGTAACTAGTTCAATCCTATATCCTTCCAGTTGTTGCAAATCTTCATCGGCCTTCAGCTTGTCATTGGCAAGAGTTCCTATTTCGTTACCCCGTTATAGTACATTAACATGGTAATGTTTTTGTCGTTGGTAAAGGTAATAGTGATACTAATAGTCTGTATGAATAGAAAAACGGTCACAGGTTATCAGTATCTGTATCGAGTTTTAAGTTTCAGTTTAGGAAAAATGAAGGTGATTTGCGACTGGGGATGATCTTCTAATATCATGGAAATTCTGATTTCATCCTTTATTATTATTCAGAGATTTGCACGAAAATTATAATTTCATCCTTAATTACTATTCAGAGCTTTGCACGACGAATCAAAAAGTTCTGGGATAACAGTATGAAGGTGTGTTTAATCAGGAATTCAGTTTTGCTAGATTTAAGCAGTCTTGGAAATACGTGCAGTTTAAAGCTGAAGAAAATGGCAGTAATAAACAAATTAAGCAAGGCCGTGAAGATTTGACCCCCTTTTAAGGAAGGGGGAGTTTCCAGAGCGTTAAAGAGCTTGGTACACAAGTTTGTGATTTTGATTTTGTTTTTATCCAATTTAGTTGTGCATAATTTAGTTTTTAGCTGAAAAAAAAATTGTCTCAGACATAATAACATGGCAGATGTGATATCTTCAGTGAACACGAGTATCCGAGATACCTCTTCTGTGCAAATCGTGGGAGGTGGAAAGTGAAACTTCATTCATTAGTCCACTTCAAGCCAAGAAGACATTTTCCTTCGCCTAGGGCGTGAAACTTAAAACGTCCCTTGAAGGCAAAGTAAAGAAAACTGAACTCACAGAATTTGAAGGGGCTTCGATGCCTGTTGGTCACAGCCGTTAAAAATTCCAGACTTTTCCGTCGACCGTCTTCCTTTTCAGAGGTTCCACGAGGCAATTCGGACTCCGGATATTTCCAGAAAAAACTCGCTGGTCGCGGATGAAAGTGAGTCTGGCTGAAGAGACGCGAACGGAATCTTTCGAAGTGAGCCTTTTGTTGCAAAGTTGACTGTTGTGCTGTGTCAATAAGAGCCGACTTTCACTTCGCAATTATGAAACAGGAAGTCTTGTGTGATATTTGTGTTGTCGTTAATGTTATTATTATTATTATTATTATTATTATTATTATTGATTTGAATTTAAACTTGTACAAATTTTGCTTAAACAAATTATGGTTGAGTTATGCGCTTCATACACGTACACACACACACACACACACACATATATATATATATATATATATATATATATATATATATATATATATTATATATACATGGAAAGGAACTAGAAGGAAAAATATATATATATGTATAAATCTTGTTTTATTTTATATACTGTATATATATTATATATACATGGAAAGGAACTAGAAGGAAAAAAAAGTGAGAGTGTATAAATCTTGTTTTATTTTTCTTGTTGTATATATACAGTATATATATATATATATATTATATACTATATATGTATATCTATGTGTGTATACGTATATACAGTTTGTGTGTGTGCGTGTATGAAGCGCATAACTCAGTCATAATTTGTTTAAGTAAAATTTGTACAAGTTTAAATTCAAATCAATAATAATAATAATAATAATAATAATAATAATAATGTGTGTGTGAAGTATTAATGTATACACCTCATTTTATGAATGCACACATGCACGCTAACATGCACGTCACAAAAGAAAGCCGGCGACAGTGACATGTCTCCAATGAAACTCGCAGCAAATTGTTTTGATTTGAAACGCTTGCCGACCATCATCGTCATTACCGTCATTGTATGTCTCATCGATCGTCATAATCGCCGCGAGAACCAACAGGACTCCAACTGATGGTCGGGAAATGCCGTTTTGGACTTTAGCTGCTATTTTGAATTCCCACAGTTTATGCACATGTGTGTGTGTGTGTGTGTGTGTGTAGCCTCTGTGTGCTAGTTGAGAGAAAGAGAGTTTGTGTAAAAGTTGTGTATGTAAAGAGAGAGAGAGAGAGAGAGTACGCTTAAATGACTTAAGTATGTTTGTTGGAAGAAAGAACGAACGAGAGAGCTGTGCAAAAAGACAGGAATGATTATATATATATATATATATATATATATATATATATATATATATATAATATATATATAATATATATATATATATATATATATATATATATATATATATTATATATATATATATATATATATATATATGTATATATCACACATTGCCACAGGTGAAAAATAAGAGACGGGGTGTAGGTCATGACCGGTTTCGACTTTATTGTCAAGACATTCGTCAGTGGCTTGAAAATAAAGTCGAAACCGGCCTTATTTTTCACCTGTGGTAATGTGTGATAAATGAATCACGTACAAAGTGATTATTATAATCACATACATATATATATATATATATATATATATATATATATATATATATATATATATATATATATATATACATACAGTAGATATACATATGTGTGTATACTGTATTTATACACGCTCACGCATACTCGCATTGTATATACTCATATATGTATATATATAATTATATATATATAGTGTATGTCTATGATTTTTAAGAGAGGGGGGAGGGGAAAGAGAGAGTCATTGTAAAATATTTAGGCCTTTATGTATAAATAAGCAACCTTGAGCTTGTGTCAACCATGAGTCTGACATTGTAATCTTCTTAAACCTGCCATTAAAGTCGATAGGCATTAACCACACTTATTTTTAGTTATTTGTTTAACAGTTATTCATCTTCGTGCCGAATGGTAAGAAGGTGGCCTGTAGTTCAAACTGTTTAAGGTTAATGAACTTTTCATCCAACGAAAATAATATTTTGTAGTTTTCTGTAGAAGAAAACTATTGTGACGGCTTCGTCTGTCCGTCCGCACTTTATCTGTCCGCCCTCAGATCTTTAAAACTACTGAGGCTAGAGGGCTACAAATTGGGATGTTGGTCATCCATCCTCCACTCATCAAACATACCAGATTGCAGCCCTCTAGCGTCAGTAGTTTTTATTTTATTTAAGGTTAAAGTTAGACATAATCGTGCGTCTAGCAACGCTATAGGACTGGCCACCACCGGGCCGTGGCTGAAAGTTCCGTGGGCGGCGGCTCATACAGCATTATACCGAGACCGCCGAAAGATAGATCTGTTTTCGGTGGCCTTGATTATACGCCGTACAGAAAACTCGATTGCGCCGAAGAAACTTCGGCACATTTTTTACTTGTTATCTCTTTGAAAGGATTTTTTTTTTTGGTAAAAATTATAGTTTACCGATCTTTTGTAGTCGCCATTTTCAAACCTTAGTACCGTGTGATTTATATTTTGTCAGTGATACTAGCCTTTTGTAGTGTCATATTTTGCCTCTGGTCAGTACAACTTCTTATTTATAACCTTTCTGTTTTTAAATTCTTCTTGGTCTTTGTTGATTACCTGTTCTGATTTTACTTTCCTCTTGTTAAAAAAATTTGTTGGCTTTCATTTTTATGAATAACCGATTTACTCCCCTTGTTGCGTGTTCTAGACGAATGAATTTTTGTCCATTTTGATATTTTGATCTTTTTATAATTGGTTTATATTTTTTACTAACATTCTTATTGTTGTTTGTGTGCAGAAAGATTATTTATATTCTTTACTTCCTGTCGTTATTGCATTTTCAGACAATTATCACAACACTTACATTTTCCTCATTTAGATGCCGTAATTGATTTAATACTCCACAGTTTATGTGTTGTGATTTTCACAATTTATTTATTTATTTGTTTATTTATTACATATCAGTCTATTTATTTATTTACATTTATTTTTAGCTGATGTTTCCTTTGTTTTTGTTTGTTGGTGTTGCCCCTCGTACTATCTTTTTTGTGTTAACATCGTGGTTTGTGAGTTTTCCGTTGATGTCAGTTATTTATCTCGACCGCAGGTGTTTGATCTTAGTTTGAAATTTATGTTGGTCTTTTTATTTTCATGTATCTGTTGTTTATTTGTATGCTGTATTCTCTCTCTCTCTCTCTCTCTCTCTCTCTCTCTCTCTCTCTCTCTCTCTCTCTCTCTCTCTATTACTTTTTTATTTCAACCTCGAGACATTAGATATTACTAAATTTTAGTTTTATAATTGTTTGGGAATATTTTTTAAATTGCATATTGATAGAAAATAGATAAGAATGTGAATATCGCTATTGTTCGTCACGTTTTCTATCGGGCGCAAATGTTCAGTAATACCTTTAAAAGTGAAAACGAATTCCTTATGCTGTGGGTTACGGCAAGGTTAAAGAAAATCCTAATCTCTCTCTCTCTCTCTCTCTCTCTCTCTCTCTCTCTCTCTCTCTCTCTCTCTCTCTCTCTCTCTCTACACACACACACACACACACACACACACACACACTCACATATATAAGATATATATATATATATATATATATATATATATATATATATATATATATATATATATCTAGATAAATATGTATATATATATGTATGTATTATATATGTATGTATGTATGTATTGAAACTGCATACCAAAGTCAGATTATATGTAAGTCTTCCATGATCCATATTGATATAAGGACATCATTGATAAAACGAAAATGAAACTATATCTAAAATATTTGTGGATCTAATGATAAAATCTTGAGAAGAACAGTCGAGTAGGAGTGAGAGATTGCAGGGTAGAATGAGAAATGATATCATAATATAGGCGAGATAATATGTAAATGATATAATGATGAAATGGACATTTAGATGGCTTGGACATGTGTTTCTCACAGCTCCAGGGAGAACAGTGAGTGATAGTGTCAGCTTGGTTGCTCTGAGCACCAGAAGAGCTAGAAGGCGTGGACCTACTTGTATAAAAACTGTGAAAAGAGAGTCTGGAGATGAATGGAGATTTGTGGAAGACAAAGCACAGAATGTACTGTATATGGGAGCAGGAAAGTCACTTGGCCTTGGAGGCGTTGATATATACTGTACATAATATGTATATATGTATATATATTTATATATACATATATATATGTATATGTATATACAAATATATATTTATACATATACTGTATATATATATTTATAAATATATTATATATACAGATATTTATATATATAATTATAAATACCTTTATAAGAAAAATCTATAAATATATAATTTTAAATTTTAAATTATATATGTATACACACACGCGCACACACACATATATATATATATATACAGTATATATATATATATATATATATATATATATATATATATCTGCGTGAGATATAATGTTTTGGTTGAGAAGGATTATGCTACACATTATTTGAAGTGTGGGAAAGGATGAATGGTTCCGACAATCCTTCTTAAAACTGTTCCCTTGGATATTTTGATGTCGTCATGTGTGCCGCAAGAACTTGGGTAAAATAAACTGTATATAGTATTTATATATATACAGTACATATATGTATGTATATATGCATACACGTATAAATTTGGATTTCCAAACCACTCGTGTTTCTTTTGTCTTTCACTGTATACTTACTATTAGTTGTTTTACTTTATACACTTACAGCATTTACACACATGTCTGTGTGTAAAGTAATCCACAGCTGTAGAAACACATCTAATAGTAAACATATCGTAAAAGGTAAAGAAACCAGAGTGGTTTTGAAATCCAGACGTATAAGTACCTCTACTTCTCATGGTTATACATCAAAGTACTGTAGTTAAGTACTAATAATTACTGCCTTACCTTACGTGTGATTACTATTGTACAGAGGCCCTTCGTCACAAAGCGCGCGCACGCACACAGTATTATTGCGGCGTATTCACTCAGGCTCCACTTCGCATGTCATTAATGGTCAAGCAGAGCCCTGCATTTACGGAATTCCCCAAATAATAGTATCGTTTGTAGGTGCCAGGTACGCGCTCCAGTCCCAACTCATAAGACGATTACTTAGCGGAAAGTTTGGCGCGCTTCCGCCGAAAATAGCCTCGTCACATTTCTGACGTCGCTTACACTGTGATAATGGTGAGCGTAAGGCGTGTTCACAGGGAAGTGGTACTTATTTATCGCCGTTGAAGGCAGTTGCGGTAGTACTTCTAAACCGGCGCCAGTTTGCATATTTCGAACTCCCCTCTTTTCAGCGTCGCGATTCGATATGCGCGCTAGGAACTAATGCGTATATTTATGACTTTGGAGCCTTGCTTTGACTCTCTCTCTCTCGTCAGTATGGCAAACAACCTAAGGGCTTTAATGAAGGAAAGTGGGCTCTTATGAGAAAGTAAAATTTCGTGCGTGTAAAGTGCACGACTGCCATACTTTGGATGTTTGAAGTGATAGTAATAACAATGGCAGTGTTTGGAAAGAGGCTGTTTTAGGAAAGGGATCGGTAGATACTGAATACGTAATGAGCCTAGGCAACGACGAGCGGATTTTTGCGGACGCACTTTCAAGATGAGCAGCCTTTTTAGTGAGTAAACAAAAAAACGTGAATGCTGCAACAGCCAGCAGGTATTACAAGAACCCATAAATAGGCCATGTTTACTCTGGGTATGTGAAGCGGTCAGGTTCGGTAAAGGATGAGTTCTTAACTTCTCTCAGATTGAAACATTTTGATAGGATTTTGTTTCTTCCAGTTAAGTCATTAACAGCCGAAGCAGACCTTGCTCGAGACACTCCATTCATGAAAGCGTAGTTCGCATCCTTGGAAAAATACAAATTACTTTTTAAAATTTGGTAATTTTTTTTCAGGAAACGAAATTTATATGAGCATACTCTTCATAAAAGTAACTACTGACAAGTAGAGGAAAAAATGAAGTCCTACGGAAAAAAGGAACTTTGATAGAATATAAAGCGTATATTTAGTCGAATATGTGTTGTTAACATTAACAAGCTTCTAGGTATACGTGACAGGTCGTGGCGTCATAGTAGATGAATTTTCCTTTTCTTTTCCTGATTTAACTTTCCAAAACCCATTCGTGAGGAACATCTAGAACAGAAGCATTTTACTGCAGGCACCATGTCCAGGGAAACACTATTATACTATTCCGTTTCCGGACGAAGTTTTTAATTTTAAAATGTTTTAACAAGTTAATTTTCTGCCAGTTGATGAGCAGGTCTCTGGATATGAGTACCGTAATTGCTGCTCGAGTAGCACTCTGGATATGAGTACTGTAATTGCTGTTGTTGTTTAACTCAACAAAATGCTGATATATGGGTCACTAAGTATATGTTTTAGTATTTCATAAATTTGAAGTGAACAAGATCAGTGATTTAAGAGCAAAATAGAAGTTCAGTAGTTTTACTCCGTTCGTCTGAATCCTAATTCAGTTTTTTCCTTTGGAACACATGAAAGTAGATTACTTGTTCGTAATTGTTAACTGGCGTCAAAAAAATGTAAATAATAATTTTTTTTTGGTCGTCTTGCCGTAACGTAATCAACTAGTATTTGTTGTTTTGAATCATAATCAACAGTTATCAGACATTTTTATTTTTTACCAAAGAGCTCAAAATCTTTATACCATCTCCACTTTCCCGTACTAAAGGATATTCCACTAAATTTCTTTTAACGTAAACCATTTTCCTTTGGTTTCTTTTTATGGGTACTGAGGATAACCTTGAGAATCATCGCCTGTTGTAACTTGGGTGTTAAAGTCAATTTTATTTTATGCTTGAAATAAAGACTTTTATCTGACCTGACTGACATATTTTAACCCATGGATCACATGAAATTTTAGAGTGTAATATGAGAGCACTTCTATGGCAGTAGGTCATAATAATAATAATAATAATAATAATAATAATTATTATTATTATTATTAGAATAGTTTAGCCAGACCCCTGAGCTGACAATCAGCTGTCATAGGGCTGCCCCGAAGGATTAGAAGGAATTAAATTGAAAATACAATTTAGGCCAAAGGCCAAGCACTGGGACCTGTGAGGTCATTCAGCGCTGAAACGGAAATTGACAGTAAAAGGTTTGAACGGTGTAACAGGAGGAAAACCTCAAAGCAGTTGCACTTTGATTCAGCTGTTAGGAGAGGGTGGAAAGTAGGGTGGAAGAAAGAGAATATGAAAGGGGGTACAGTAAAAGGAACGAAAGGGGATGCAGCTAGGGGCCGAAGGCACGCTGCAAAGAAGTAGGTCTGTAGATAATGCTTGAATTGAGTGAGTGTTTCGTTGTTGCGGAAAAGAAATTGATGAACAAAGTTAGGTTCCCGGAAGAAGCACTGGGATTGGTCTAGCTGGTAGCTCTACGAATGTTCACTCAAGAGAACAAAGGCCTTTAAGAGGGTTCCCAAAGGGCCGTTTATTAAGGAACCATAAATACACGCCAGGCTAGCTAAAAAAAAAAAAAAAAATAAAATAAATGATTAAAATGCGCCGAAGTTTCTTCGGCGCAATCAAGTTTTCTGTACAGCCGCTATAGCGTATAATCAAGGCCACCGAAAATAGATTTATCTTTCGATGGTCTCGATATAATGCTGTATGAGCCGCGGTCCATGAAACTTTAACGACGGCCCGGTGGTGGCCTATCCTATATAGTTGCCAGAAGCACGATTATGGTTAACTTTAACCGTAAATAAAATAAAAACTACCGAGGCAAGAGGGCTGTAATTTGGTACGTTTGATGATTGAAGGGTTGATGGTCAACGTACCAATTTGCAGCCCTCTAGACTCAGTAGTTTTTAAGATCTGAGGGCGGACAGAAAATGTGCAGACAGAAAAAGTGCTGACAGAAAATGTGCCGACAGAAAAAAGTGCGGACTGAAAAAAAATGCATAGATTGTGGTGGTTATGACTAGCTGCTATTTTCAGTACAATCCAAAATCAACTCATTATGAGCCTTAATGAGATAATTGAGATGAAAGAGCAGGACTTCTTAGATGGCATCGTAGTACCCTTCCAGATGCTACCCTATTGATGGGTGACGATTTAACATCATAGAAAGCCAAATCTTCGTCGTTGATAGCCACCAGAATTTCATAAATTGGAGCAAGCATTGCAATGAATGTGCTCACTTAAGTCCATCAAAATACGCTCTGCCATTCTCGAGATGTGTTAAAACGCGCACAGGCACTGGTGAGAGCAAATCTGTTCATAGTCCATGACACTGTGTGATCTCTCTCTCTCTCTCTCTCTCTCTCTCTCTCTCTCTCTCTCTCTCTCTCTCTCTCTCTCCTGATGACTAACTTTCTGTTCTTCTCAGTGAAAATTTGATCGTCTCAAGAAATCAGTTGGGGTTTTTAACATTTGAAGCGTTGCAATTTTTGTTAACCAGATTCATAAATAATATTCTCTGCTGAGCTTATCTGGGTGAGGTATGCTCTCGACGAAGTTATATCCTTAATTTAATTTTGGTTATTTCCCGATACCTACTCTGTCACCTTCTTAACTCTTTCTTTCCATTCTTGTTTCTAAGAGTCCTGGGCTAGAGAAGAGTTAGCTGTTGTAAATGTCGTCGTATAGAATATTTTTATTCAGTGTCATGTTAAATGAAAATAGTAGCGGTAGTTTGGTATGTCAAGTGGATGACTCATGCATTAAAAATCCAAGTGTGTTGTGTTTTATGATATATTGATTTTTTCCTAATTACATTTTTACCGTTTATTTTTTGGTGTTAATTATACTATAAATATTGCTTGAGTGTGTATAACTGATGTCTCATAACATTTTCTTTAAAAACCTTCGTATCATTTTCCTTCTGGTGCCCTGTTCTAATAACATCAAAATTAGATTTATGAAAACAAAAAGTGCGGTGAAGTTTCTTGGCCGCAATCGAGTTTTCTGTACAGCGCATGAAGTTGATCTCGCTTGCCTTTATTCCACCCTCAGCTTGGGAAATGAGCCTCCTTAAGGAGCAGATGTTATTTCTCTATGGCGACAAAAATACTTTCATCTTCAGAAATAGAGGTTTAGCCACCAGTGTTCTGATGGTAAGACTTAAGGATGTTTGCACCGCCCCTTCGGCCCTTAGCTGCACCCACTTTTTAGTCATCTTACTTTACCTCCGTTCCTACTGTCTTTCTTCTGTCTTGATGTTTAAAACCCCCCACCCCCCACTTCCTCTTTTCACCGTCTAAAGCACGGAATGACTGAAAGTGCCGCAGTGCTTGCCTTTATGGCCAAACTTTCATAAATCAAATCACTGCTAGAGCAGAGTAATGGCGACCCCCTAGTAGGCGTAGAGGAGGCCCCCTACTTGATAAAATGGCAATATCAATCTCGTTGATGTCTGATAAAGCTATTTTCTGCAAGATTCTTGCGCTCGTATACGAAGTCATTTAAATCATCTCCAAATCCACAGTTTATTACGGACATAGTTCCTGTTATTACGCTTACTGCCTCGTCTCGTAGAGACTTACAGAAGAGGTTGCGGAAATATTACTTGTATTATTATTGGTATTGCTGTTATTGTTGTGGCTCGTTTTATATCCATGCCATTTTCATTCTCTCTGCGCGTAGCTTTATGCGGTTTTTTTAATGCATCGCTTTGTGATTGCCTGTCGTGCTGAATGAAACGATGAGAGAGAGAGAGAGAGAGAGAGAGAGAGAGAGAGAGAGAGAGAGAGAGAGAGAGAGAGAAATATAAGCCGTTTTCTCAGTGTCTGCTCGTAGTTTGCATTGCGCAATTTTTTCTTAAAGAACTGGGGGGATGTGGTACACCACAATTGCACCTTGAACCTGGCCTTTTTGTATTTCTTTTAGTTGCGATTGATTTCTCTCTCTCTCTCTCTCTCTCTCTCTCTCTCTCTCTCTCTCTCTCTTTGCTGATTTTCGCAGATCGTCGTACCTCGGGCTTCTTGTGTCGCCGACTCTAATGCATTGTTCTTTAGTCGCTGTTGATTGATAATGATTGATGTGTTCCCGCTGATTGAAGGTGAGAGTTAGTGCGGTTATTATATTTTTATTATAGTCAGCGTTTTGTTGTTTTTTGGGGCGTTCCCCCTTACTGGTCTTCATGCACCCGTAGTGCTTGAATGAATGGGGGTGCAATTTGTTGAGGGTTTATATTGCTGAATCGTTATATGAATAATCTTTTTTTTCCTTTTACACAGACGCACGAACATACATACATACAATATACATACATACAATATATATATTATATATATATATATATATATATATATATATATATATATATATATAAATGTGTATATATTAAAGTTTATGAATGTATGTGGGTATGTATATGTATATTATATGTAGCCTATATATATATACTATATATTATATATATATATTTAAATATATTATATATATATACACATATACATGCAATATATATATATATATATATATATATATATATATTTATTAAAAGAATATATTTAGAAATACTACAAATATGTGTTATTACATACACATTAACTAAAAAAAATTTGAAATACTTTTGTGTATTATTTTCGTTAACGTACGCAAAAATGATTTTGAGAGCTTTCACTCACGTAAAATTTCCTCTGGTTTCATATCATGTAAAACCTTTTCCCCTCGCTATTAAAAAAGAATGACTTGTCTACGATGTCCAAAACAGTGAAAAACGACGGACGCGAGGCACAAAAAATGGCCAGGAGAAGAATAACAGGAAGAACAAGGTCGCGCTGATTAGAAAATGGCTGGCAAGGGTTAGGGAGCGCCGGGACCTGGAGAGAGCAAACTTCAGAACGCACCGTCAGGTAAGGTTTGGGGTGGTGGGGTCAAGACGCCTTATCGACCATATAGGCAGCCGTTAATTGCGAAGGGGCCCGAATTTCGTAAGATGTTTTATGGCCTGTTGTCGTGGGCGGGTGGGTGGGTGAGTGGGTGGGTGGTCAGAATGGAAAAAGAAAGGCGTCGCTTTGTTGCAGCGTTGGTGCCTATGGGTTTCATGTTGAGGTTTATGGTTTTTTTTTTTTTGTTTAGACAAAATTTATGTTGGGGTTTCAAGCATAAGACGATTTTTTTTTACAAGGTCTGCATTTTCTTGGATTTTTTTTACAAGGTTGCATTTTCTTGTGCTTCATAGATTTCTTTATTGGTAGTTATATGTATGTATATGTATGTATGTATGTATGTATATATATATATATATTTATTTATTTATTTATACATATACATGTATACAAATTAACTAGGCACAAAATGAGATGTTTATATATTATTATGGATAATTAAAATTACAGATACATATTTTAAATACACATATATATATTCAAGTTAACTAGGCACAAATTGAGATGTTTATATAGCTGTATATTATATATAATTAAAAATACAGGTATATATTTTCAATACACGTACATATATACAAGTTAACTAGGCACAAAATGAGATGTTTATAGAATAGCTGTATTATTATGGATAATTAAAATTATAGGTATATATTTTAAATACACATATACCTGTTCAAGTTAACTAGGCACAAAATGTGATGCTTACAGAATAGTTGTATTATTTTAGATAATGAAAGAAAGATCTCCAATCGGTGTCGTATATTTCCATTGTTCCTTTATTATGTGTCCAGCGCTACTAAAACGTTCAGTGCCTGTAACTGATTTATTTCGCTGTGAAATCGCACTTACGTGCGGGAGCACAAATATTCGGTATATAGATTGATTTTTTTATTTTTATAAATAAGTGTAGTTTCATAGCATGTATATGACTTCATGTATACTTTTATGTGGCTCACGTATACATTCCACTTTGGAAGGTAGAATTTTTTTTCCCTCTTCCGTTAGATATTTCTTTGATTTAGGTTAAAACCAAGTCATGTTCTTGTGTTCAATGGAAGGTCGCCGTTGTCAGACTCTTCCACAGCGATTTCGTCATTATAGGAAATATGGAGTGAGGACGAAGTGCCGATCAAGTTTTCTGAAGGCAGAGGAAAGTGAACATCAGTCATTAGTTGTTGATCTGTATATATATATATATATATATATATATATATATATATATATATATATATATATATATATATATATATATATATATATATATGCATGTATATGTATTTTCAATTAATTTGCGCTACCAATTTCTTTTAAAATCCAATTCACTTTACTCGGGAATAACTTACATCCAAGAAGCACTTATCGCTTATAAATCCCTGGGTTTAAGTCATTCCCGAAGTTTAGTGAAGTTTCTTTTAAAATCCAATTCACTATACTCGGGAATAACTTACATCCAAGAAGCACTTATCGCTTATAAATCCCATGGGGTTTAAGTCGTTCCCGAAGTAGAGTGAACTGGACATTAAACGACATTTTGTGATGTAATATTTTCCAATATAAAAGATGTCCCAGGGTATGTGACAAAAATTCATATATGTGTATATATTATATATATATACATATACATATACATATTCATACATACATATATATATAGTGTGTGTGTGTTTGTGTGTATTTAGTCCTCGAAGTCTCCACAAAAAGAACAGTAACTAAAACCTTTTAGGGTGCTATACAGTACAGCGACTTGTGTAGCTATGGACAGGAACTCAGTTGTTTGTCAGTATGACAAGGAAGATGAGGCCCTTTGAAAATCGCAAGGGAAGAAGGAAGTCTTACATTAGACTAAAAAGTCCTCTTCCTGATTCACTAGCAGCCATACCCTCCTTATATTCCACTAGCACGGCTTTGCTGGTGAACTCAAGCAGGGCAGGGGAAACGTATAAGGTGACCCTGGAGCATTTTCCCGAGAGGTAACCGAGTATCGGAACCTTTCCCTGAAAAAAGCGGGACGTCATGTCTTAACAACTAATCATAGAATTTTCTTGAAAATAATCTCATTATGTTTCCCACACCCAAATTACTGTAAAGGTGTTAGTCATCTAACCTAACCCAGCCTAACCTAACCTCCTAACCTAGGGGCATGGCAAAAAAACCGGGGCTGTGCTATATTAGCATACATCTCAAGAATTTGCAACCCTGATGAGATGTCCAAAAATATGAACCACTATACAAGTTGGTGCCATTGATTGATTGATAGACATTTGACTGTTTAGCCCACAGACGAGACCATGGGCGTGAGTGTCACCAGTGCCCACAAATTTTTTCTGTTAAGGGAATAAGTAAACTGTCTTCATGATAGGTACCACAAATATTGGGACCAGAACCAAAGCTAACATAGTGGAAACTTCCAGGAATCTTTCGACTTGTAACCTTGTAGGCTATTTCTGTACGATATCAGAAACCTATGATGAGAAATGGCTCACTACTATGAAGGGGAATCAATGATTCAAAGCAAACAATCGACCTCCCTAAAATTTCAAACAAGTAAAGTTTGTTGGTAA
>NC_089783.1:49999124-50016624 GCF_040412425.1 Macrobrachium rosenbergii | reverse complement strand
TTTTTTTTTTTTTTTTTTTTGAACTTATATTGCAGATCAGATTCATTCTGGTTTGATTCCTGATTAAATTCATTTTGGTTGTGTTTATGTTTACATGAATTTGTATAAGATCTGGAGGGAATATTATGGATTCTATTGGTGGTGGCTTTATTTGGCTTAAAGAAACTATAGATTGGTACGTAAGTTTTAAGTTGACAGTTTGGATTCAGATGTATTTGATTGTATAGAATATAGAAGTAAATTTTGGCATAGGTCAATACGCCAAGATTTCGGCTTTCAAAAATATAGCATGAAATCTATCATAAATGGGTCTTTCTGCACCACAGCAAATCGGATATGGTATTATTACTTTTTTTATTTTTTACTCTTAAATCTTTTCCCCTAAAAGGGGTTGGTCAAGCGAGAGTTTCACGCGCCTGCAAATAACTTTATATCAGCAGAAAATACGCGTCGCCATTCACCTTCATCTTACACGGACTCTCGATCTTGTGTGATGTTGAGACCCAACTTTTCTTCTGCCATTATGGCTGTTCAACACTTTCTAAACCTGCCGCTCCTCCATCCATACACTTTTGCATTCCCTTTTCGCCTTCATACCCTATTCCGTTCTCTTAGCGGAACCCGACCACTTCAGAGTTCGTTTATTCATATTTTTAAGTTGCTGGTTTGTCTTTTGAGTAAGACGATATGTGAGGATTTCATTCACTTGTGGAATTTGGCCATAATGCCTCGTAAAGAACTGGAGTTGAGATAAAATATGCATTGGCCTTTACATATTCCATTGCCATTGACAGAGATGTTTTAACATTAAGGTTTTGGTTTTTCCAGATATTATTTTCACATTACCACATACCTTGAATTTATTTGAAGCGTATTTTATTAAAAAAAAAAAGGCGAAATGCACTGTTCTTCCAGGTATGTGGAATAAAGTATGTTAAAAGTTTTGTATATTTTTCTGTGTGGAGTATGGAATTCACTCTCATGTTGCTAGGAGGTTGTAGATACTTAATTGCGTTCCATTCTTTTTAAAGTACTTATATATGTGTTTGATTAACTAGTCTTTCATCATTTTCTCTTGCTGTTATTATTTAAAGGTTCAGATAAACCATGAATTTGGGAAGGCAGCTTTTCGAGGTTCTTGTAAATTGTAATATTTATTATACAAAACCTATCCACTAGATGTTTTGCTAGAGTTCTGCTGGCGAAGGCTGAGAGAGGCTAAGTGTTTTAAAGGAATTTCGAATTTGACAGCAGTTTACGCCAATCATTTTAAAGGCAACGATTCTCTTACGCAAGACTTTTGAAGCTCTGTTTGTTTCTATTTCCTCATTCTTGCGTGTTTTTTTTTAATCAGAGATAGTTCAGATTGAAAAATAATATTTATATCAAGTTACCATGTGTCTTTGAAGCCAGAGAAGCAGGTTTAACTGAATCCAGGTGTGGTTGTGAAGCAGAGTGGGAACTTGATTAGTACAGCGGGAAAGGCCTAAGAGGAACCGAAAAAATTCTAATTATGACCAGTGAGCTATCAGGCGAGGTATAAGTTGATGTCGACTCTGCTGTAGACATGTCTGTGGAATTCTTGTTTTTTTTTTTTTTTATTAGAATCTTTATCAACCCACCACCACCATATGTGACAAAATTCATAATTAGCCACGTGTTGCAAACTTACCAGCCAGCTATCATGATGGAAGTGAAGTGAGTCGATAACGATTCTAAGAGCAACAAGTAAAAAATGCGCCGAAGTTACTTCGGCGCAGCGAGTTTTCTGTACAGCGTATAATGCTGTATGAAACTCTCAGCCACGGCCCATGAAACTCTCAGCCACGACCCGGTGGTGGCCTGTGTTGTTGGCACCTATAGCGGTGCAAGACGCACGATCATGGCTAACTTTAATCTTAAATAAAATAGAAACTACTGAGGCTAGAGGGCTGCAATTTGGTATGTTTGATGATTGGAGTCTGGATGATCAACATACCAATTTTCAGCCCTCTAGCCTCAGTAGTTTTTAAGATCTGAGGGCGGACAGAAAAAGTGCGGACGGAAAGGCAAATGGCCATCTCATTAGTTTTCTTTTACAGAAAACTAAAAACCTGAATTCGTCAGGCATATGTACTTATACCTCTCTAGATAGCTCAGTGGTCATAGCCACTGTATTTTCGTTGTTTCCCGACCAGGCGGCAGTTCGAATTACATTGGTGATGAAACACTCACCAATTATAACGCCCGTTAGGTGTAAGGTATTCACGAGGCAGATTGAACAGGATATTAAAAGAAGTTTGTGGTTTAATTTTTGTGAATATAAAGAATATCACGATGTATGTGACAAAAAATTCACATACACACACACACACACACACACACACACATATATATATATATATATATATATATATATATATATATATATATATATATGTGTGTGTGTGTATGTATATGTATATGTATATATATATTATGAATTTGTCACACATGCCGTGACAATCTTTATATTCACAAAAATTAAACCAAACACACACACATATATACATATGTGTGTGTGTGTTTCTATATTAAACCATTTCCACTAACAGGGATGTCTATAGGAAGAAAAAAAAAAACACAATGGTTGCTGCCATTCGACTTTACCTCCTTAATCGTTGATGAACCACCTGCATAGAAAACTTTCAAAACATTAGCCTACAGAGACTGCCGATCAGCGTTGCGTTGCATTCCCTCCACAGACTCTGTGCCATTTGCTTTTATCTTGCATGCACTCTTGTGTGTCCGGGTTATTAAGGTCCTTCCTTTTCAGTACCTCTTTATTCTGCACTTTCCAATCCTCCTCTAGTCCTCCCTCATCAAACTTTTGAATTTTACACCTTTTTGAATTTTACACCCTTTTTTCACTAACCTCTATAAATTTCTTCCATTTGACTTAACTCAAGTATATCTCGAAATACTGTTGAGTAATTTTTCTGAAAAGTAGACCACCATACAACGTCTCTGGTATAGTAAGCAACACTGTGGCCCTATAATTCTTACAGAAGCCTCAATCAGTTTAATCTTTACACAACAGAAACAGTTATTCCTTTCACCCATTTGTTTAAAGACTTTGCCTCACGCCTTACAGAACCTCTTAATTGGGCTCCACACGTTCTCAAAAGACATTTTAACAAGCATGAATGAATTTACACCAACCCTTACAATTCGTACATTATTCAGCTGCGCCTGTCCTCTTAATCTGCCACATTCAGCAGATCTTCGAAATACTCACTCCATCGACCGAGGACTGCGTTTGTTTTAGATAGCATCTCTCTACTTGGATCTGTTTATCTGAGATCCATTTGTTCTTTACATTTTCTTTGGATTTTCTTCCTTTTAAACAGCTTGATTCTTTCTAAAACTCTTGCTCACTTTCTCCATGGTTTTTTTTCATTACTTGTTGTTATTTTTTTCTTAGCTACCCTGTCCATCTTCATATATATATATATATATATATATATATATATATATATATATATATATATATATATATGTATACACAAACACTAGCGGATCCAGGGCGACCACCTATATATATACACCCCATGAAAAATAATGGCAAAATAATAATATTGAAGATTTAGATAATATAATGACATAAATGGGAAATATAAAAATGGGAAAAAAAAAAATTATAGAAATATATATATATATATATACACATATATATATATGTATGTATATTAAACCAGCGACGGACGAGGAATCAGGACTACAGTGAAACTTTTTTTGGATCCATAGTGTATATTCATATATATATATATATATATATATATATATATATATATATATATATATATATATATATATATATCACATATATATATATATATATATATATATATATATATATATATATATATATATATATATATATATATATATATATATATATATATATATGAGGATGGATAGAGTAGCCAAGAAGAAAATGACGTCTCTGTGTATGGATGTACGTGTGTGTGTGTTTGTGACATACTGTGGCGTAGCTGGAAGTCTACTCACAAGAAAGAAGAAAATGACAAATGACTCTTGAGGAAAAGACTCTTGAATAATTGTTTCCAAAGTGGAGAATGTCAAGGTGTCTCCTCCATTCAAGCTGGTGCCAAGCTGGTTCAGGGACTTACTCTTCGGTATTCTTAATTCAACAATTTTAACACATGAATATTAACGTGAAAAGAAAGGCTTACATTTGGGCAAGTAGTTTTCAGCCTGTAATTTCAGTAGTGCTTCCTCATCTAAATCTAAATGAAACGTGAATCTTAGCTCTATTAACCGCTTGGTTATTTTTGACTCAGGTTTAGGGAACATTTTTTTTATATCAGTCATTAACATTTGCTTTGTACCGCCATACTTTTCTTCAGTGTATATAGTTTTAGTGTGATTATTAGTGTTTTAATCTGACAAACTTTGCGTAAATTTGAAGTGGGTGCTATATGTTTAATTTTAAAAGCTATATATTTACTTTTAAAAGCAACTTTCAACAACAGTTTGCAAATAAGACAATTCCGAGTCAAGGAAATGAGTACAAAACACACTTTATTACAAAAATATATAAGAATGAAAGGTTGCTGAATATGTTATAAAGCAAAGATGAAAGGAACTCAAGAATAAAACAAAAAGAAACGGTAAAAATAAAAATTGAAAGCAGAAACAATTATGAGAGGTAACCCGCACAGAAATGAAAATGTAAGCGGTGGGTTGTTCCGCAGCATTTATGACCGAAGGCTGGACGCAGCAAACGAAAGCAATCAGTTTTCTGGGCCGGCATGCAAGCAAGATTTTTTTTGTGGGATCCCTAAAATAAGAGTAGCACAACAATGAGAATGTGAAACACGCAACTCTCCTTCAAGCAAGTACGTATTGAACAGCAATTTTATCAGTCACGTAAAGAACAAAAAGCTGAATAATGGAAAGGTCATCTGGAGAACAGTTTGCCCAACCGAATCTACATATTGTCTTGATTTTCCAGTGAACCGCACGTTAGTTACTGAAGCTTCTGTCGGTGTAGTTTCTTTGCCTTTCGGAATTCATAATTCTTGACGCATTTTATCGTCGCACATTTTGATGCATTCCATTGCTACTCTTTATTGTGCAGTTCCAGTGAATGGATAAAAACGTTTAGTTCAGTCCACAATTAAAAAACAATCACTGCCTTCAGATCGAGTGGATTAACACACACTAAAATCTTGACAATTAAAAACCAATCACTGCCTTCAGATCGAGTGGATTAACACACTAAAATCTTGACAGTTAAAAATCAATCACTGCCTTCAGATCGAGTGGATTAACACACACTAAAATCTTGACAATTAAAAACCAATCACTGCCTTCAGATCGATTGGATTAACACACACTAAAATCTTGACAATTAAAAAACAATCACTGCCTTCAGATCGAGTGGATTAACACACACAAAAATCTTGACAATTAAAAAACAATCACTGCCTTCAGATCGAGTGGATTAACACACACTAAAATCTTGATATACTCTGATAGTCTTTACTATAGAAGGTAATTAGTCATATAGACGTGGACATGAAAAATAAACAATAACATGAATTTCTAAAACGACGATGATAATATCCATAAGTGACCTGAGTGACTGACTTTAAGAAACAAAAGTATATACAATTTTATCTCTTCTATTTTAGGATCGCTGACTTCTAACAAACATTTGATATTTATCACCTCAGTACTTAACATAGACTTGTAAATATTATTTATGAGTCTTGAAGAGGTTTTTGCGTGACTTCTTTAACATGGTAATAAAAAGAGTTTGGGGCATTTTCACACGGGACTCTAGACATCAGTAAGTTTGTACTCCTCAGCCAAAATAACCTTCCTTGTGTGATCCCGTATTGAACATATATTTTAATATATATTAATCCTTGTGTTATATTTTGCCTTTTTTTTTTTTTGTAAACAACAGTCCCACTATACACTTTCCCCAGTGAATGAAGTTGGTTTATAGCCCCATAATTCTCACAGACTGTTTATTACCATTCCTCTTTGTACAGAGAAAAAATTATCTGTCGATCATTCCTTTGCAGCTTTTCTTTCGCCACTGTCTTATCTTCTCATTGCTTATCATATCAGTTAGTGGTGTCTTTCCATTCATTATCCTTGTAGTTGCCCTTCTTACATCTTCAAAAGTCATTCCTCTCTTACAGAATCCAAATTTTCTCCCCTTCGTGCCTCAGAAAAAGCTTTTTGTAGAATTACCATATATATACATACATATAATATATATATTATTTATATATATATATATATATATATATATATATATATATATATATATATATATATATATATATATATATATATATATATATATATATATATATATATATATATGTGTGTGTGTGTGTGTGTGTGTGTATGTGTGTGTATATAATAAACGATTGCGTAGTGTTTGTTCCTTATCGATCATCTCTACTTTTACTGACTTCGTATGGCAAAAATTTTGCTGCGGGCATAGCAGGTCATGGACAAAAGCACTGCTTCGTCGATTCAGGCATCCATTCCTCTCTCTCTCTCTCTCTCTCTCTCTCTCTCTCTCTCTCTCTCTCTCTCTCTCGCGCGTTGCGTTGGATTATTGCGTTTCATTCAGAGCATACGTAAAAAAAAAAAAAAAAAAAAAAAATTAAAAATCATCCCTATTTCAGACCGCTCTCGAACCAGACACTGGCTGGGTTTTCTTCAGCGACAGTTTCATACTTTCAAACATGTCGTCTCGCCTTGTCAAGTCCGTTCCGCCTCCTGGGTAGCGACCGCGACGATTTTGCTAATCGGGTTTGAATCGAGAATGGCGCAATTGTCGAGCAGAGTTATTCTCCCGAAGTGACTTTCTTTCTCCCCGTAGTGGGATGGCAGTTCTGTCAGTGCACCTCACGTGGTGCAATGTAGGCATTACTTAAGCGTCTCTTCGGCTCCTAGCTGCAACCTCTTTCATTCGTTTTACTGTACCTTCGTTGATATTCTCTTTCTTCCATCTGACGTTCCACCCTCTCTAACAATTGTTTCTGCGAGGTTTTCCTCTTGTTACACCTTTCAGACCTTTTTACTGTTATTTTCCGTTTCAGCACTGAATGACCTCATAGGTCCCAGTGCTTGGCCTTTGGCCTAAATTCTATGTTCTGTTGTACTCTCTTTCTTCGTCCGTTGGGCTGAGAGTCGATGCCTGACGTTAACTCTGGCCTCTGCTTTTGCACCGATCTCAGATACCGTTCATATTTGCATGCTGGTTTGTGCAGTAAATGCCAGTATGCAGGTGTCCTCGTCCAGTGTGGGCTGTTCTGTAATTGCATTGAATGTCTTTCGATTCTACTAGTATGTTTTTTTTTTTTTTTTTTTGATCGTCCCTTAGGTCCACAGCTGCACCTTTTTTTTTTCATTTAGCCTATTACCTCATTTCCATTCCCGTTTTGTTTTTCCAGCTTGCTGTCCAACCACTCCAACTATTCCTTTTCATTGTCTGAAGCGCTGAATGGCTGAACGTTCCCCATTGCTTGGTTTTATAGCTATTTTTTTTTTTATCTATAACTCATTCCAATTTTTTTAATCATTCGCTTATCAGTATTTAGATGTTTTCTAATGGTCTGTTTTTATCTATCTGGGAGCCCTATTTTTCATAAACTATTATATTTCTCGGGTGTTATAGTTATCTTCTGAATATTATATTCGTCTGCTCTGGACGATTATTATTATTACTATATTTATATAATCTATGATAGCCAGCTTTTTCGTCAGTGTTCTCTTGCATCTGCCATTTCACCCTCTCCTAATTTTATGATTAAGCCACTGCCCTGGGTCAGTGGCCTTCAACCTGCCCTTCAGAATTGTGTAATGATGATAATAGAATTATTATAAAGCAATTTCAGAGCACTCTAATAGTTATACATTTTCATTTATGAAAGAAAGCAGTGGCCTGCATTTACTGTAAATGATTTTTCATTTTTTAAATACTGTTTTGAAGATGTCCGTGGTGTGGCCGCCCGCAGAACTGCCCATGCCCACAGGGTGAGAACCACCGGCCTAGGTTATGAGGCTGGGCCTCTGTACGCTCGACCGGTGTTCTTTGCTTACCGCATGATTTGGTCGTAACAAAAGATTTGATTTGAATCTCTATTTTAATACATCTTTTTTTTTATTTGAGAATGACTGGAGCCTGGGTTTATATTTTAATTCATTACAGATACATTTAAAATTTGATTTGGGTCGCTGTTTTAATTATTTTTTTTTTTTTTGAGAATGACTGGAGTCTGGTTTATTTTTTTAATTTATTACAGATGCAGTTAAAATTTTGAAATGGATATCTATATTGATACATCTATTTTTTTTTTTATTTGAGAATGACTGGAGCCTGGGTTTATATTTTAATTCGTTACAGATGCAGTTAAAATATTGATTTGGATCTCCATATTTATACTTTAATTTTTTTATTTGAAAATAACTGGAGCCTGGTTTTATTTTTTAATTCATTACAGACGCAGTTAACAATTATGTTGTCCTATATCGATTGAAAATTGTTCAAAAATATATTTTTCCCCATGAGTCGTCATCTATCGAGTTATTGGCATATTCAGTTAATAGCAACTTTTGTACTGTTCTAGATTTTCTCTCTCTCTCTCTCTCTCTCTCTCTCTCTCTCTCTCTCTCTCTCTCTCTCTCTCTCTCTCTCTCTCTCTCTCTTTTCCAAGACTGAAAAGGCTTTTCTTCTATCCTCGGCCTAGATCAGAACTTTTCTATTTAAATTTATTAAATAGACGTTGTGACGTCACTTTTAATAGATATAATCAAATCAAATCAAAATCAGTATGGCTCGGCTGATAAAATTGAGGTATTGTCCTGCCTTCCTTACAGGAGTTTTATTCGAGTATTTTTCAAAACAGGACAACTTAATTTCACTTTTCCATGAAAAGATTTAGGTTTTCCTCAAATATTTTAATCCTGGCCTTGTGACAGACCTATTTTGGCTCTATATAAGAGAAAAAAGGGATCACAATTCAACTTATATCCTTTACAGTGATTTAAGTGATTTCTTTTTTTCTTTATTGGATAACATTGTTTTAGCCCTTAGTTGTCATGACCTTTATTATTACAATTTAGTATTATTGTTGATCTGAATTTCGATTTTAATTTCAGTTCTCGCAGAAAACTTAAGAACGTCGTATAGATAATGTTTTCGTATAGTCAATTGCACAGTCCTTTTTTTATCATATGGGAGATTTTCAAAAAGTGAGTGATTCGTTTATTGATATATAAGGTCCTTGTTGCCATTAACTGTGATATTAAATAGTAATTTCTTCCATTGATTTACTCATACTTGGCAGCTTCGCCAGCGTGAGTTAGAGAAGTGATCCTCTGGTCCCCTGATCAGGTTTATTGTCCTTTCATGTTTTCTGCTTTGTTAATTGTTCTTATCAGCTGGCCGTTTCATTTGTTCGGTTTTTTAACATACAAGTCGCGTAGTTTGTTTTTTTGCTAGTGGCAAGGCGGAAAACTTATCGTTTTTCAATTTTAAAAGTCCGTAACTTTTTCTCGATTGTTTTAAGGTCGTGTCCTTATCAGTTGTATGTACTTTATAATAGTACTTTATCGTAAGGTTTGTCTATCTCAAGACACGATGTAATTAACATAGATCATTGCCTTAAATCACAAGTGGCCATTCAATACAAATTTAACTTTTATTTTTCATTTAACGGGGCATTTAATGTGTGTCTCCATTTCCTATGAAACGGACGTGCCATTCGTCTGTCAGTATTATTTATGAAGTTGCTTGGTTATCTATTCTATTTCTTATCACAGGATGACTCAATATGGCCACCAAACTCTATATGTGGTTAACAGGTGTCTTTCAATGTGACCACCAAACTCTATATTTGGTTAACAGGTGTCTTTCAGTATGACCACCAAACTCTATATTTGGTTAACAGGTGGCTTTTAGTATGACCACCAAACTCTATATTTGGTTAAAAGGTGTCTTTCAATATAACCACCAAACTGTATTTGGTTAACAGGTGTCTTTCAATATGACCACTAAACTGTATATTCGGTTAACAGGTGTCTTTCAATATGACCACCAAACTCTATATTCGGTTAACATGTGTCTTTCAATATGACCACCAAACTGTATATTTGGTTAACGTGTCTTTCAGTATGACCACCAAACTTTATATTTGGTTAACAGGTGTCTTTCAACATGACCACCAAACTCTGTATTTGGTTAACAGGTGTCTTTCATTTTCATGGGATTCCATTTCTCTCCCGGAGGATGCGACGGCAAGAAATTAGCAGACTTTTGATTTCTGACTTCAGATCAGCCTTCTTGGTACCTGTGTTTCTTTCACCTGGTTATTCGGCGATGTGGAACGATTGTGGTGCCATTTTTTTTATTGCATAAACCGACTCTCTCTCTCTCTCTCTCTCTCTCTCTCTCTCTCTCCTGTGGAACTGTGAGGAACTCGAGTTCAAGATCACGAACTGGGCGAGGGCAGAAATGACATGGGTGCGGTTCCTTCTAATTCCTCTGTGCCAGTGAATTATGTACCTGGTTTGGTCGAATGATATGGGTCGCAGCTGGTGTGTGTATGAGAGAGAGAGAGAGAGAGAGAGAGAGAGAGAGAGAGAGAGAGAGAGAGAGAAGGAAGTAACAGATAGGAGTAACAAATACTCTTAAAAATTTGAAATACATCATAATTAACAAGTACCAAGTCAATAGATATGAACGCAAAATAAATAAATGTGGGTTCGAAGTCGTCAAATTATGGAATGGACGAAATGCTTTTAAGACGATTTATGCGCCTGCGAAGTTTATGGAAAGTGCAGTTAACAGTTTCTTTGGAAATGAGCTAATCTCAAAACGGGGAAAACGGACGTGCCAAGGCTATATGGCCCGGCCATATGCATGGAGGGGCACAAAAACATGAGAGCCTTGAGGTAATCTTCTCCATACCTTGGTGAAACTGTTCCAGTGATATTTCTTTCCTTCTCTTTCCCCCTCCCCCCTCTTTCCTCGGTCTGCCTTGCGTGGCACACTGTAGACAATATTAAAGGTTCATTGAAGCTTCTCTTCGACCCCAGGTATATTGCTTTTCTTATTTTTTTCTCACACTCTGCTGCCCAACTTCTTCAACTTCATCTTGCTCCACTTACAATTCTCGTTAGTAACGAGTACTTCGGGTGATTCCTTATAGAGTGTTTCTCTCTCTCTCTCTCTCTCTCTCTCTCTCTCTCTCTCTCTCTCTCTCTCTCTCTCTCTCTCTCTTCTCCTGGGCGATTTCTTTGAAATATCATCTATCTTGTCAGTCTCCCTTCTATTTCTCCCGAGGGATTAACTGTGTTGCGGTAAAAGAAAATGAATTCCTTATTTAATTCAGCTGAACTCTTTTTGTCTACGTACTAGAGGATTCAGGTGTGGGTATAGTAATTACGGGCATACTGTAATTTGGCTGCCCAAAGGACCTGCTCTTTTCTGTTATCGGTATTTTTGACATATATTACATTGTTTGGATTGTTTTAAGGTTACTTTTATCTAGCAAGTTTGTGTGATTGCGTACATACCCTCCCACAAATGAAGCCTTTAATATATATATATATATATATATATATATATATATATATATATATATATATATATATATATATATATATATATATATATATATATATATACAGTACATCTTACATACATACATATATATACATATACATATACACACACACATATATATATAGTCAGAAACTAGGATCCCACACAAAAGTGCGAGAAGATGCAATATATATATATAGTATAAAAGATAATTTATATGAGATACCTATTGAATTATTCATTTTTGTCTAAATAATTGCATTCCATTAACTGTCCTTCTCAATAAATTCATTTTGGAAAATAAGTTTCCATTCCCACAAAACTTGCTTTTCTTTCCACCAGTTGTCTTAAACGACAGGCATAAAGTGGTTTCCCCGCACTTGTTGGGGTCGATGGCAACCTTTCGTTTCTCCAGTTTACCGAAGCCAGTTCATTCGTCAGTCAGTCGCTCAGGCCCACGTTTGTAGTGTCTAATATTTGAAGCACTCTTTCAAAATACAGAATTTTTCTTTTGAATTTGTTTTAAGAACACACTGATTTTTCAGAGTAATCTTATTTTTAACAAATCCTGTTTTCGTTTAGGTCAGTGGTTCTCAATCTTTTTTTTAGTGATGGCACCCTAACGAATGTAATCATTACCGTGGCACCCATTCTTCACCATCCCACCATATCGCATGAATTAATTTCTTTTCTAATGAATAAAATTATTATCCGTACTCAAACCAAAATCAGCAGATATATACTGTACAAGCAAAGAGCATACCAGAAGAATTAGATAAACATGCAGTAGATAATAATGATATGAAGATTTCTTTCAAAAGAAATTTTTTCTTTTTACAAATGTTTTGAGATGATCTAGACAAAATTCATGATAATCTTGCGGCATCTTAATTTTAACAGGGTGCCACGGCCTGTTTTCTTCTAGGTAAACGGAAGCCCCGTCCCCTTCCTTTTTTTTTTTTTTCCTAGCTATTGAAGGACTGTCCAGATAGGAGTTCACGTGGAAAGGACGCACAAGAGAAGAAGCCATTCGAGAGAACTTATTTGTGGTCTAATCCCGTCAAGTGAAAATCTAACGCCCCCCCAAAAAAAAAAAAAAAAAAAATCCAGCCATCATCCCATGACATACTATAGTGATGTGTTCAGCCTCTAATTTTGCCGATGCCCCATGATTGTCACGCTTAAGAACAAAATTATTTTTGCCTACGTTTTTAAGGATTCATTTAAACCTTGTGCTATTATTTTGGATATATGAGCTGATCTCGCTTGAAACAGTAAAATTATTAAAAGTCTGATGGCACTCAAACTTATGGATAATTTGTTTATTGAACAGCTCATTTGATTTGGAAATTAGACCAAATAAGTCTCAGAGAGTTTACTTCATTTTCGAGACGAACCTTTCGTCACGGTTAGGATGCTTTTGTTTTTTCTTTTTCCATATCTGACCGAAAGTGTCTGGTGTGACGGAAATCAGATCCATTTAAAAAGTAATTGGAGAAAGTGTTTATGATTTCTTTTCCTTTCTCGATGATACGGCAAAATCTCAATTCGGTTTGCCGGTTTGTTAGCGAACGTTTACGCTTGAAGGAAGAGGAACGGAGAGCGATTTTCCCCTACCGCCTCTATGTTTCAATAACGGGGATGCGAATAATTGCTTATAATTTTCCCAAATGAGTTCTTTGTGGTGCATGCGACATTGCATTCCATGGAATCTTGGTCTACAAGCGTATGGCTTTTTATTCTTGTCCCATACGAATGTTTGCACATTATAAATATCAATAATTATATCATCATCATTATCATCATCATCATCATCGCCCCCAACTCCGTCGTGTGACGCAAAGAACATCAGTGATAAGAATCGTTAACGTTTTTATTAACGTGAAACCAACAAAGCCTCCTAAACTTACTTCTCGATTTCCTCATAATTTTCGATATGTTTGCGCCTGGAAACATGGAATCCTAACTAAAGATGTGTGATGATTCTCTAATCTTTCCCGGTGAGATTTGAGTTCATGCTGAAGTTCAAGGTTAGACAACTGTAAACCACTACGCAATCTGTACAACTTTTCCATACGCAATCTATACAACTTTTCTGTACGCAGCCTGTACAACTTTTCCATATGCAGTCTATACAACTTTTCCATACGCAGTCTGTACAACTTTTCCATACGCAATCTGTACAACTTTTCCATACGCAACCTGTACAACTTTTCCATACGCATTCTGTACAACTTTTCCATACGCAATCTGTACAACTTTTCCATACGCATTCTGTACAACTTTTCCATACGCAATCTGTACAACTTTTCCATACACATTCTGTACAACTTTTCCATACGCAATCTGTACAACTTTTCCATACGCATTCTGTACAACTTTTCCATACGCAATCTGCACAATTTTACTTCCATTCATAGCGTGTAGAATTCTGAAACATTTTACTAGAGAGGAAATAGACTCATCTTCACCAACGTGATTTTTGCTTTCCATACATGATGTAGATACGGCTAATAGATTCGTGTAGGCATCGGAATTTAAATCAAATGTATCTGAAATCGAAAAATATAAGGTGATATATGTAAGAACTGACTGAGGGCTGCCGCACTTTGACATGACGTGCGTTGGTTCGAATCCCAAATGAAAAGTGATAGAAAGGTTAGGCTCTGTCCATAGTTTACCATTTCGAATTCAGGATACAAGAGTAACAGTATTTAGAAAAGTGAGGAAATTGAAAGTTAAGACTTCAGTGTTTCCTTAGTATGGGAGTAATAGATTACCATAATAATAATAATAATAATAATAATAATAATAATAATAATAATAATAATAATAATAATAATAATAATAATAATAATAATATACCAAATTTACAGTTTGTTTATGAAAAACTTTTATTGGAGAGATGACTTTCATTTGCAGTTGGTAGTGTTAAAGTACATGCTTTTCAGACAAAAAAAATAAAATATCCTGTTGGCATTACCTTATGAAAAGTTGTGATTATGCAAAAGTACTGTACGAGGAATTCTTGGCTATTATCTTTTTTATTAATATATTTAATTGTCCGTACAATTGATTTTTTGGTTTAAAAGTATTTGGAACTATTTTAGTTTTTCATTGGGTCAATGCATATTGTGAACTGTTTTTGCTTTATAATTTTAGGGTGAGTTATAGCTAACTTCTAACCTGATTGATTTTTCAGAACATACTGTTGCGTTTAAAGTTATTCTTTTATCATCCATTGTTTTAAAAAAATGGCCTTCTGTGTATATCAATCCATTATATATATATATATATATATATATATATATATATATATATATATATATATATATATATATATATATATATATATACAAAGGTCTGTAGTTGGAGCTGGATTAGGCACATTTGCTTAAAAGTTGACAGTATCAAACTTTAAAATATTTAGCTCTGCTGTTCTGTAAGCTTATTGTAGTTACCTGGATAGGTTATATACTGCTTTCCTTTATCTGTTACTTATGTACGTAACAATTTGTTAGGTGGTAGAGCAGTAAAGCATCGTTTCAGTAACCAGTGTACCACTCAACGGAAAGTGTATTCGTATGGTTAAACTTCAAGCAGTGGTTGTTGTGGCTGGTTTTCAAAAGGGGAATGCAGGCTGATGGCTGTAATTTAATTTATTGCTAAGATTGTGCGATAAACTGGGATAGGTGTATTGCTGGGCAGGTTCCTGTGCCTCTGAAAGCAGGCTGATGGGCTGTAATTTAATTTATTGCTAAGATTGTGCGATAAACTGGGATAGGTGTATTGCTGGGCAGGTTCCTGTGCCTCTTTGTCACTGAAGAGATGATGGTTTGATGTGATGCTGCAAATGGTTTGACTGATGATTTTTATCTGAAGAAAGTTTCATGCTGGGGTTAAATGTATTGTTGGGATTGCAGAGATGCTGGCCAAGGTGATATGGTTATTTGCCATTGGGGAAAGATTATTCAGATTTGAGGGACATTGTGATCATATTTTTTTCATCTCTCATTTATGGAAAAGTTAGCTGGCCTGAGCCTAACCCAGTCATGCTAGTATGAAGGCTAACAAGATGCAGGAGTTGCTGGAATTGTATACTAACAATAAAGTCTGTCAAATCTTGTCTGCCTTCCACACGCCAAACATGTCTTTGGTAAAAAGAGATCAGCAGAATGACGTCAACCATTCTTTTTATTTATAATCTATGAAACATTCTTGCAATGTCATATTTAGATTAAAATTTCCATAGTAAAATAAATAAAAGTGTCACTACACTATTTTTCCAAGGAAAATATCAGTAGATTGGGTTGTTTTAAAGAGGTACACTAATTAGCTGATTACAGATATTAACTGTGAAAATTATCTTCTTCTTCTTTTTTCGACCTTATTAGTCCCACTGTACAGCAGGGTCGGCCACTCAAGTCAACATTCTCCATCTATTTCTATTCCTTGCATCTTCTCCCCCCAGTCCCACCTCACCCATATCCCTCCTTCCACATCCATTCATCTGATTTGCTTGACGACCCACACTCCTCCTCGGAGTTCTTCCTCCCCATCACTGGATAGAAATTCATTTCTCTATAATGTAGCAATAAGCTGTAGGTCCCGTTGCTAAGTAACCAGCTTAGCCTAAAATAAAGCCTAATCCTTCGGGCCAGCCTAGGAGAGCTTTCAGCTCACATAATACCACACATTCTTCTTTTTTATCTCGACACTCCTCCTCCCCATCCTCCTTTCTTGCTCTCTTGAGTGATATTTCAGCAGTCCATCTTTGCATTATGCCATCCTTTCATCCTTTCAGTAGTGGTTCTATAAAAAAAAAATATATATATATATATATAGTATATATATATATGTGTATAGTGTGTATAGTGTGTTTGTGTGTGAGTGTGTGTATTAATGTGTATATCTGTGAACGGGAATGTATTTCTTTTGCTTATTTCTTGTCATTGGATTTTTAAAGAATGTTTATCGTCGGAGACAGAAAGAAGAATTTGCGTTAAATGAAATTGTAGTAACAGCAACTCGGCAAACCTTCCTTTATTGCTCACTGTAAATGATTTAATAATACTGATCTCCTTTCTTATATCATATCATGTCATCATGAAGTGATTGACTACATCCATGAAACCATGTTACTAGTGGCAAATGAGGCTGTGAGATTTTCGACTCGAGATCGAACCATCAAATACAACAAGATCTCTGCACAGTCACTAACTGTATGCAAGAGAAAGTCCACTGAAACATTACCCGGCAGCGATAAATCACCGTTGTCAATTGCTTTGAAGAAGCGAGATAACGTGATGTCTTTGTCTCCGATGTCTTTGTCTTCTTTATTGTTTCTTTATTATTTTCTTCCCGTCCTCCATTGCATCCCGAGTCAATTCCATCGGCGGCTTCTTTCTCCCTATGTCACATCTCTCGTTGATGAAGTTTCTTCAGTTAGCGGTTGACAAATCTGCTGATGTGATTCTACACTTTCGCTTCGTCGTAGGAATCTGGAGAATCCTTAATAATGTTCACATCGATAAAAGTGCCATATTTTATAACAGCGGTTTTCCACCTGGAATACACTTCACGTGTTCCTCTTACTTGGCTTGTCATTCTGTTTACACTTTCTTCGCTCCAGTGTTTAATGTTCGTGATGAAGGCTATTCAGACGGCCGCAGAAGTCTTTTATTTTATATCTTCCTTTTGTCACTCCTTAGTGGAACCGGTTATTTTTCCTTTTTTGTTTCTTTGCTTTGTTATCAAGAGGTTATCTTCCTTGCTTTCCCCTGTGAGAAAGGTCGCCAGTGAAAGGATGTCATTTTTAACTTGAAAGGAATAAAACATCAGTATGTATTGCCCAGGGTACGTAGGGGGTTACTGCCGTCA
>NC_089783.1:49991624-49994124 GCF_040412425.1 Macrobrachium rosenbergii | reverse complement strand
GATCAAGGCGGGACCTTCGCGAATGTTAGAACTAAGTGTGACAATAGTCAGCAGTTTCACAATTTGTATTTTTGTTGAATTTAATGGAAAAAAGACACTAGAGGCCAAGAAACTGAAGAATCTCTGATGTATTGGCCATTAATCTTCAAATAGACGCCATTATTTCCTAATACCTGTAAAGAAAGAGTGGTGATCAGTTGTAATTGGAACAATTTTGATTTCATCCTTACGTTAATGCATATTTATTTGTTCATTTAATTATGTGTATATATACATGCATACATATATATATATATATATATATATTTATTTATTTATTTATTTATTTATTTATTTATGTACTTCGATTAGTCAGCCTCAGTTAAATTGAAAGGAATTTTTGATGCCACTTATTGCGTGAAAAGTCAGCCTCAGATTGAAAGGAATCTTTGATGCCACTTATTGCGTTTAGGTAGGTTTTAATTCGTCTTATTTTGTGCCAGTTAACTTACTTCGTTAAAAGCTATATAAGGCATGTCATGCGGTCAAGGTTCATTGACAGAATCATTGTAATTATCCTAATTCAACTTGATGCAGTTTTTTTTTTATTTTATCATGACTATCCTTGTATTTTGCTGCATAAGCACACCGTTGCATCGCCAGACATAAAAACGAGAAAATAAATGCAGGAAATAAGATCTGGACCAAACGTACTTGTCATGATAACTTTACAATAAAAACGTATCTCTTATACAAAGGTCAAGTAAAATAAAAAAGGTTTACGTGAGTTGTCTCTCTTTGATGGTGTTCAAGTTTGGTTTACTTCTGTTCATATGCCTGTACAGGTTCGTTTTGAATATTAGATATAGTGGGTAGTGTTATTTAAAATGTGATCATTTTTAAAAGCATAAATGTCACAGAGTCTTCATATAATATGCATATGTATACATATATATATATATATATGTATAGTGTGTATATATATATATATATATATATATATATATATATATATATATATATATATATATATATATATATATATATAGCTATATATATAAGGGATATAAACCTTTATATAAACAGGACATGTATATATACATATATATATATATATATATATTTATTGCATATATATATTTTATATATATAATGTGTATAATGTGTATGTGTATGTATACACATGCTTTTCTCCCCCTTTTTGGTGGGGGATGGGGAGTTTGGGGTTGTTGCCAGAAAGAGACCAGTCGTCAGGTCTCTTATCAGGCCTCTTTGGGTGCGGTTGTCAGCCCCACGCCCTTCTTGACCCCTTCAGACTCTGGATCCCGTTTACGGTCAGGTGGACTGGTGACTGGAAGGCCGGGGGCGATCCAGGTACCTAGCATACGCAAGTCGAGTGCTGTACCACCCAGTAAAAAAAAATTAAATACCGGTATGCCACAGGGAACTGGAAAATGTGCGCAGAAAAGCAAAAATGCTCTGCGCACAAAAATACAGCCTCCGAAGCCAACGTTTTCTAAACAGATTACAGTTTAGTATCAAACTAAAACACTTACATTTTATATGAAAGGGAATGAGAGGAGCATGAAAATATATAGAAAAGAATATAAAGGGTGGTTGGTGTGACTCTTGATAAGCATTGTATTTGGGGCGTGCTGAGAATCGGACCAAAGTTAGTGATTTCTGATAGGAAGCCTCCCGATTGCAGTTTCGTTTCCGCCGATGCTTTTTGTTTGTAAAATAATGAGTTAAACTAATGCTGATAAAAAAAAAACAAGATCACGACTAGGCCTTCAGGAATGTTAGAAGTAAGTGTGCCGATAGTCAGCAGTTTGTTAATTTTTAATTTTTATATTTTTCGGGTCTGTTCTTTTACTCTTTATTTTCTTCAAATGCCAATGCACACGTTGCTTCCGCAATCCACTGGCAAAACTCCAGATACCAGTAGTGCTTTTTTGTCTTCAAGAGTTACTAACCAAAATCGTTACAATGCTGCTGTGTTTGTGCTTGCTTAAGCGGACAGCTGTTTCGACCATCCATAGTCGTCTTCAGGGCTAATCTAAATTCACAATGGAATTACATTTTAGCTTCACGCTAGAGCCCATGTACATTTTTTGATGAAGGGAAATGAGAGGAATGTAGGTATATATATATATATATATATATATATATATATATATATATATATATATATATATATATATATATATATATATATATATATATATATATATGTATATGAATGAATGAAATTTATCACATCATCTTGATTCATATACAAACGACGAACTTATTATCAACTAAAAATTCCCCTTCTGGTAACATATATGAAAATATATTATTTCCAAGGTAGAGCGAATTGGATATTAAAGGACATTTGTAGCTTAATGCTTGTACATTATATATATATATATATATATATATATATATATATATATATATATATATATATATATATATATATATATATATATATATATATATATATAATGTGCTTTGTAATTTGGGTGAACGAGGACAC
>NC_089783.1:49971624-49986624 GCF_040412425.1 Macrobrachium rosenbergii | reverse complement strand
CAAAGTGGAAGTGTTTTTATCATGATGGTAAATTTGGTTAACTATCGTTAATGGATACACATGATGATAACTGGTGCATCAGTCGATAGTCAGCTCGTCTTTTACAATTGCCTTGGCATTGCAACTCCTCGTACTTAGCTGAAGGGTTTTAAGGGGAAGACAGACAAACTTGAGAGGATTAAAGGGAATATGTCGGGTATGTTAACCCTTCCCTGACCTCTTCTGTGGATTCTCTTTCACTCTGCAGTAAATTGGCTTCTCGAACCTTATTATTTATTCCATTTTTCTGCTGAAATGAAGGAGAGTCTTCGTATCTCTAGGGAGGCCTTGTAACACCTGTCAGGCCACTACCGTATTTTCTGTGTGGAAATTGATAATCCTCGAATTACTTTCCCATCACGCCCCACACATTTTCTTTCTACAGGCTTTTTCTTGCTTTCTTCGGGTCCTGGCAAGATAAGTTGTTGGTCCCAACCGGTGCTTTTGTTTTTACAGCGTACGTATACACACGCACACACACACACACACACACACATATGTATATAAAATATATATACTATTCTATATATATATATGTATGTGTATAAATATTTATAAACTATTCTAAATATACATTTTATATATATATATATGTACTGTATATATATTTACAAAAAAGCAAAATATAAATTTTATATATATATATATATATATATATATATATATATGTATATATATATATATATATATATATATATTATATATATATATATATATATATATATATATATATATATATATATATATATATATATAATATATATATATATATATACACATACACACACACATATTATGAATGAATGTTTTTGTCGGTCACTGCAGTGCAATTCCTGCGCTCTCATGTGCGTCGGGAGGCAGCAGGCATCCTTGAGCATGCCATAGATTCCGCATCTGGGAAGGAGATCGCGCGAGAACTCGCGAGATCGAGCGAGATGGCGACCATCAATCTCCCCAAGATCATTGCTACCTGTCGGTGTCTCATTGCACCCAGAAAGCATGTCGGAAACCTCCTCTCTTTTTATCGACGCATTGCGACGAACGAGTTCGGGGAGACCTTGGCTGCAATGTGCAGCCGCGTAATGTCGTTGTTATCGATACGAATGCTCACCGGGTCTATTTTTAAGATTTTGGTGCGGACGTTATGCAGCTTCCACGACAACTCCTTTCGAAACAGAACGTAACTTTGCCTTTTTCCTTTCCTATGCGCACGATGCGGAGAGAGAGAGAGAGAGAGAATTATTTTGAAGATATGCATCAGTTTATTTCTTTTAAAACTACTTATTTTCAAGGGTTGATGGCCGATTACTGTTTTTTAGGTATTCGGGAACCTAAGTTGCATCGCTTTATTCACTGAATTTATTTCTCATGAAATATAGTTAGCCATGTTATGCTACATTCTGAGATGTGAAGATTCCTGTTATTTATACGCAGTAAGCTTCCATACCGTAAGAATCATTAAACAAAACAAAATGTTTATCAGCAATCCACTTGTTTCGTAATTTTCACATCCGTAATTCGCATGAATAGAATATTAACAGGTGCAATACAAGAAGTATATTTATATTTCTTCAGTTGTGATTTGCGTTCAGTTTGCCAGTTATTCATATTAACACTTTCCATCTCCGCTAAGGTAGTTTATATGAAGACAAACTGGAATGCTCGCTTTATCTTTATTTAAAAAAACAAACGTTGATAAAAATGAAATGCCATTACAACACTGGTTGAATGAGAGTGAATCTTCTCTTGTTTATCACTGTATTTGGAGTCAAGTAATGTATGTCATTATAAGCATCGGATGTCCGCGTTTTTAAATATAAATGAAAACGTCCAATTCTGGACTCTGATATATTTGTTGGTTTTTTATTGAGAGTAAATTTTATAGGTTTTCAAGGTTTGATGAAGTGGCGAAGAGTTAATGTGTTGCACCATTCACTTATGATGGACGAGACCTTCCGAATTCTTACAAACAAACAATTTTTTTTCGTTGTTTTTATTTTGTCACCGCACTGAAGCTGTGCGTGAGATATTAATATTAATAATATATATATGTGTATTTATACACACACATATATATATATATATAATATATATATATATATATATATATATATATATATATATATATATATATATATATATATATATATATATATATATATATATATACATATACTGTAGAATCTACTGGTCACTTCTCACCAGAAATGTATGTAACTGTAATAAACACGATGTCCTCTTCACTTGAGTGTGAAGAATTCGAGAAGTTAAGAGGGCACTGTGGCAGTTACAATTTTATATATCTATATATATATATATATATATATATATATATATATATATATATATATATATATATATATATATATATATATATATATATATATATATATATATATATATATATATATATATATATATATATATATATATATATATATTAATATCTCACACAGCTTCAGTGCAGTGACAAAATTAAATCAACAAAAACTGTTTGTAAGAATTCGGAAGGTCTCGTCCATCATATATTTTTATATATATTAAATGTGTGTATATAAAAATCTATCTCCATCTATCTATTTGTCTCTCTATAGATAGGTTAACGCCGGGTTTGACCTTCGGATTTTACGTTTTCATATTGTTTGTGCAAGTTACTGTGCACGCGTACTAAGTACCGCAGATAATATACGGTTTTTATTCTTTCGTGTAGCGATGTAATTTTATATAGAATTCAAAGTAAGTGAAAGCTCATAGGAAAATGCGAAAACTATTAGACCTGTAGTATTTCAACTGTGTGTGCCTTTTAATTTTGAATTATATTTGTTACATCATCTATTTGTGTTTTTCCTTTTTTTAATTTTTTTTATGTTTAAAATAATTTTTCTAAAGACTTTATGGGATTATTTTTTTCTCTTTTCAATTTTTCCTCTGCAGATGCAATAGATCCGTCTTCAGCCTCATATTGCATTAGTTTTCGTACACACGCACACACATTTATATATTTTATATATGTAAATATATATTGTGTATATGTATATAAGCTAAAAACTTATAAAGCATAAGATGATGAATCAGTGGAAATATATATATATATATATATATATATATATATATATATATATATATATATATATATATATATATATGTGTGTGTGTGTGTGTGTGTGTGTGTGTGTGTGTGTGAAGATTTAAGATTTTAATTGTAATAGAAATTAATAATGATGATGATTTATAAAAAAAAATTAGCCAGGGACTATATAAGCTAGAAACTACCCATACCCTGATTTATCTTGTAAATATATGAATATCTGATACTGGATGATGATACCTATAGCGCCTGCGCAGCGACCCAAAACAGTGGTTCGAGTCGCATTGAATTTGTTGAAAGAATTGCCAAGAGCCGGAAGGCCTTGTCTGACCCCTTCTGGCGCTTACCCCCACTAAGAGAAAAGACGTAATATGTATATATAATGCATATATATATGTATTTATGTATATACATGTATATATATATATATATATATATATATATATATACATACATATATATATATATATATATATATATATTTATGTATATGTATATAGAATCTATTGGTAATATATATACCTCTATCTATCTTTCTATCAATCTATCTATGTGTCTATCTATCTGTACATATATACATATACATATACATACATACATATACCTTCAAAGGTAGAATGCTTTATTTTTACATATTAATCATTTTAATCTTATGATCAATTGGGAGGGGGCAAAAGTTGTTTTATATTGTAACAGTATAACTCGCAAAATGTTATTGAATCTGCTTTGATTAAATATCACGGTTGACTTACTGAAATATAAGCCAGGGTATGTATACAAACTGGAGGTGCATTTGTTGTTAAAGAGATTTGTAAGATTGTTTCTTTTTAATCACCTGTTGAGCTGTTCCGTACCTGCTTTACTGGTTTTAACCAGATGTTCCATATTTGTGTTGCCATTTTTTCAGCTGTTATGTTTACTTGTTAGATATTCCAGTGTTTTTAGCACTGTACCTCGAAAATTGTTGGAATTAACATGAAAGCGCTTGGTTCTCGTTTCTTTAATTTTTCCTGTGGCCTTAGCTGTGTATATTGTCACATGGTAGTTAGCGACATAAGCATATATATACCTGTCAAGAACTAGGAAACAGTTTTAGTATATATAAGAAGTTTTAGCAGCTGCTCTTATCAGTTCGTAGCTGCGATGTAAAATTCTAGTGAAAGTTAAGACCGTTGAAAAAGGGCAGTAACAGTGGCTATCAGCTAAACGCAACACTTAGCCCACTGGTTAGGATTCGTTTAAGAAAGGTTTTGTAAAGGTGGCTTTGATGTTTCGACTTTTTTTTTTTTTTCCAAACCTGTCAACTTTTCCTGGTATCATTTAAATGAACCTGCAGTTCTGATGGTGTAAAAATAAAATGCCTTATGGATTATGTTTTTCACGCGGATAAATTTATATATACTTATGAATTTTCTATTACCTTTAGTTGAAGTCAAGTTATCCCAAACGTGTAATGTTGAGGTTTTCAGTGGTTGTCCAGGACAGCTGATAAGCTTTTTCCTAACATTATTCGTTCCAGCGTGTTACAACTTACTTGAATGTTTCTGAAGAATTTTACAGGTTTTGGTAAAGGCATCATTTGTGGGTTTTTTGTTTTATATTTTTAGGAATAGAATTGGTGATGTTTCTGTGCAAGCACATCATGTTCTTGTTCATTCATTCTGAGGATGTCAGTGCTGCAGGACAGTATTTTTTTTTATAGAAAGTTAACTTAAACATAGCCTGGAATACGCTTTGGATGATGGACGGCATAACGTTATCTGTACATCGTTGTTTCAGTTTGATAAATGGTGAATTTACTTGCCACTTTGCCAGCGTGAAACATCATGAAGCCTATCAACTAGGAGCCTATCAACTAGGGATGTGGTGTTCTGGCATTTGTCTGACTAATTATAATATTCGCCATTTGATTTTAAGGATCCAAGAACAGGTTATGTCAAGGGAATCGAATGTTTTCTGTTGGCACATTCACAGTTCTAAGGCTCGAAATAAATTGTTTTTAGTTATCAAATGTACACATCAACATCATTAAATTCTGATTCACACATCATCTTGTAAGCACAGTAATTTAAAAGATCCAGTACTCAAGAGATTTTGTATTGTTTGGGAACCCTTCAACCTCAGTGCCTGAATCCTATTGACTCTAAATGTTTCTTTCATGTTTGTTAACTGTGAATACATCATCTCATTGCCTACACTCAGTCCTTGATGCCGCTTATCCTAGGAAAGTGACTCGAGATCCGATATACTACAAACATGAAACTGAACATCCTTATCACAGTTATGTGATTGTGTGTGTAAATTAGTGCTATACTGGTATGATTCTCGGCTACCAGCCTAAAGGGCCGGAGTTCAAATCCAGCCGTTCACTGATGGCTCGGATTGCGCCACTGCAAAAATCCGGCAGCCCGTCAACCTAACGGTCCGAAAAAACCCGAGAGGTTCAGTAGGAGAATAGGTACCAGCCTTCGGGCTGGGGAGTTGAACAGTGGGCCTAGCGACACACTGGCCACGTGTCATAGGTATTGGAACCTGTCCCCCACTGGCTGTCGGCCTAAGAAACAGGAGATCAGAGCCTGTCCTATAAGCCTACAGAGGCCCAGTAGGACTTTAACTTTCAACTAACTGGTAGAACAGTAAAACTTAATGTAGTAAAGGTGAATTAAGAGGAAACTTATGACTATAAATTCTTTGGTAGGTAACCACCACAAGAGCCAATGACTGTCTTTGTAATTTGTCACGGTTATGAAGCAGTGTGGATACTGCACAACCCAGAAACTTCCTTTATTGTTGAGAGGCGTTTGTTATGATCCGCATTCTTATAATCTTGAATGTAACGCATTTTCTCAGGGTAAATTCAGCGCGAGCACCAAGTTTAAGTGAAAGTTTCTGGATTTCACGGAGCCAAAAACCTATGCCAGGCAGTTTAGCTTGAGGAAAATAGAATGAGGCGTATTGATTTCCCCATTTTTCAGTTTACTGTCAAACATATCAGCCAGTGTTGCGTTTATATCGAAACAGTGCAGATTTAAGAGTGGCCCACACTTGCGGGAACCGGACCATGTATCCCAAAAGTCTCAGGATATTAGGATGTCGAAGACAGCGATAGAGGAGAGTCATCAAAGACAAAGTATTTTTTATTTATTTATTATTATTATTATATATATATATATATATATATATATATATATATATATATATATATATATATATATATATATATATATATATATATATATATATTTTTTTTGGTCTATCACAGTCATCCTATTCGACTGGGTTGTTTTTATAGTGTGGGGTTTCAGGTTGTATCCTGCCTCCTTAGGAGTCCATCACTTTTCTCACTCTAATTATTATTATTATTATTATTATTATTATTATTATTATTATTATTTGGTCTATCACAGTCATCCTATTCGACTGGGTTGTTTTTATAGTGTGGGGTATCGGGTTGCATCCTGCCTCCTTAGGAGTCCATCACTTTTCTCACTATTATTATTATTATTATTATTATTATTATTATTATTATTATTATTATTATTATTATTATTATTATTATTATTATTATTGTTGTTGTAGTTGTTGTTGTTGTTGTTGTTGATTAAATTGTTTGCATAATTACATTTTCTAATTAGGGCAATATTGACTGATAAGTGAGGTAACAGTACACCCTCATGAGTATTTAGTCTTTCATACACCCTCCGTGAATCACCCCATCAAGAACATAAGTCACTTTCCTTTTGGCCAAGCTTTCAAATGAATAATGCCATATGGCGACATGTCCGCATTTAGGTCCTGTTTTCTCAGCTATACTCTTTACCTTAGAAGACATCCGCTGAGAGGTTCTGTTTGTTCAAGATCACGTGACGCGGTTGTACGCTCTAGAGATTGCCTGAAGGATTGCTTAATCATGCTTATGCACTTTTAATGGCTGCCTAGGTCTTGGATGTAGGAATGACGGGGTTTCAGAGTTCTTGAAATACGTTGGAAATGACATTAGTCTAGAGATCGAAGTAATATGCATTTATTTTAAAGCAAAATAATGATGTAGTAGGAATTGTGAGTGCTTGATTTATTATAGTTTGGAATCTGTAATTCATGACAGGCGGATTGGTTAATGAGAGTCACATTACAGTATGTCAGACATTCAGTTATTTAGAATATAGTAATGCCTCATTCTTAATTGACAAGAGGGAACAAGAGAGAAGGAGAAAGAGAGCAATTGTAGCACGAAATTGTCGAAGTGAATGAAATCATAGAAATTGTAACTGTAATTCCCTCTGGATTACGGAAGCCTTATATGAATGGGTAATTTTGATATCAAGAACTTTTTTCCACTCAATTCACAATGGTAGATGATTCTAGATATCACTGTTATTTGGGGAAAAGACCCCCCTCTTCATTGTAAGTCTCAATATTTCACAACTGCGTGAAACGCAGGAAGCTCATTAATCACCACTAGTTCGTTGTACCTTATTTTCCCAGGTAAGGCCTACCTGTGGACGCTCGGGGCTCCATCTTTTGATTTATATTTTTCTAAATTGATGAGAGTATTTGCAACGCTATTTGTGGCACCTGAATCGTTTCAGTTCTCGCCCAACGTTTTATTTACTCCCGGAGGCGACGGTATTCACCTCAGTTTTCAACGCTTGGGATGTGTCGTAGTTTCGGTAGCTTAGCCTTCCACAGTTCGGTGCAGGGTTCCCCAAATCCTGAAGTTCGTTGACCCCGTCACGAAGTTTCAGATTGTTCCTCGAGCCCTCGGTTATTGATCGTAATGAAATGGTTTTGATAAATCTTTCTTTGATATGACTAATAATAATAATAATAATAATAATAATAATAATAATAATAATAATAATAGTAGTAGTGGTAGATATAGTTAGTAGATATTTATTGTAAGAAAATGTTTTGATTAATTGTTTTTGACATTGCGAATAATAATAATAATAATAATAATAATAATAATAATAATAATAATAATAATAATAATAATAATAATAATAATAATATACCTTTGACACACATTTACTGACTTCATTTTGACCCCCACCCATTCATTTGCCCCCTTATTCGTCCCACATCGACCTGTGGGATTGATATAACTCCTTGGGGAACCCTGGTTACGTGCCTTTAATTCCATTGCTGAAGATGAACTCAGACTGGCTAAATGTTTCCATCTCATATTCATTCTTAGCTGCCTGTTATCTTTGCACTTTGTTATTATTCATTATTCTCATTTAAAGTCCAGTTTATTTATTATAAAGTTTCAATTTAAGGGGCTACATATTGATCGCCGATTTCAGTATTCAGTAACTATCCCGCAACAAGAATGGAAGACAACTAATGTGTCACAATGATCCACTAACAAGGATAATCATGAAACTCGAGAGCAGAAGGCTTAGTTGACTACAGGCACAGCGCAAGAAAAATCGAAGCACAAGAATACAGAATCTAGTTTGTATCGTCTCTAATTTAAGTGACTTTTCCTTCGTGTTTGTCATGGCTGTTATTGTTATTTTTCAAGCAGGCTGCAGTCCTTAGGGCATCCCAAAGGGAAAGCAGCCTAGTGTACGGGAAAAGAAATTGAATTGTAAAGAATATACAATGGGAAAGAAAGTAACAAAGAAAATCAAGATAGATGATTGCTAATAAGATAGATAACATAGTAGAATAAATAAGGCAGTTGGTAAATAAACTCTAAAGTGAGACTGATGTCATCTTGTTCTACAAAAAAAAAAAAAAAAAAAAATCACAGTGGCTGAAATTTTCAGGTTTCAACGATTCAACTAAGGCATTAGGCAAATGACTCCTTAATTGGGTCAAAGCTTGAGCAAAACCTTTAGAATCATACGGCATTGAACCTCACGGAAGAAAAGGCAAGTCTGTTTGAAATGAGTGCAGAAGGCGAGCCTGAATTGACTACATATCTGGTACCGAGATGTTGATGGTCTGTTTGTAATTTATGAAAGAAGCCGAACACCTGTAATTATGAAAACAATACAGACTCCTTATTTACCATCGCTATTCCACAGGTATTAGAAATTTTTAGAAAGTGGAATACAGAACCTGTATTTAATGCCGGTGTTCTTAATCAAGAAATTCCAGAAGTGGAAGGTTGCTGACTCCTTTCACACATCAGGTGATAATTGAGGAGTGAAAATGGAAGGAACTTCTCACGAGTCATTGATTTTTAGCAGTTAGGGAAGGAACACTTTTAAATTGTAGGAAAATTAAACTTATTTTCCGTGTTCGATATTCAGCGGGTGATTGTAGCTGTGATTTAAGGAAAAATAATGCCAGTCGAGAGTTATTCAGAAATGACAGGACTGAAAACCTTATTTTTTCAAATTAATGTTCTCTACCTGTGGGACTGAATTATTTCATAGTTAAAGTTTAAAGGCTCTGCGTACCGGTATAACGTTATTATTCCATAATTAGGAATGCATATAAAAGGCAACCCAAATATTTCATGTTTAATGAGTTTATAAAAAATCAAACTTTTATTAAAAATCAGATTAGAACAGAAAAGAAATGTTCACACTTGGTTTTGCCATTGTTTGTATTAAAGGAAGATGTCAGCATCAAAACGCACGATTTAATGAAGGACCTATTGAAAGAGATTTCTTTTATGGCAAGACATTAGTGAGAGAAGTTCTAACGTACGTAATTTAGTTTCTTTAGCGCGGGCTTCAAGTGATGTTTCCCCATTCGATCAGGGATTATTCTGCCGAATGGTATTTTTGACCCGAAGTTCCGCTTTCGGTTCAAAAATAATTCCGGTGAAAATTCATGATTGCAAATTGGAAATGTAGTTTGTAATAACCTGAATTCGAAAATGAAACGGGGTTCTGTAATGCGAAAAGGCGGTTTGGTGTCGCGGAATTGTAGTCAGTGTTGCCATCTTGAATAACCGCCCCTACCCAGCTCCCCAGGTTCCATGCTACCAAATTGCCTTGTGTCAGTAGTTTCGCATCGAAGGTGGTTTACTTTCCATAGACTCGTTCCTGATAAGTCCGCTTGGGAGGGAAGTTGTGTCTGGGTATGAAAGGAGGTTGGGAGGAAGAAGTCTTTTCCTCTCCGCAGGGCATCATGCCACGGGTCATCGCCTCTGGGACCTTTCCCCCCGCCCCCCTTTGCTCGTCATCCATTGGTAGAAGGATGGGGATGGTTGGTGGACCTAGAGGGGGAGGGTTTAGGCGGGTTTCTTGCAGGGGTGAAATACAAATTTTTAATTGCAGTAATAGAGATCAGTAGTTACGCTCACGTGTCTCGAGCGGCTGCTTCCAAACCTGTCTGCCTAATATCTGTTACATATTTTCCAAATATGTTGCATTTCATTTCATCTTCAACATTTATTCCTAATTTTTGTTGCGTATATTTTAAAATATAATCGTTCCGCTTCGTCTTCGCTTTTAATACATGATTTCTGTATAATTTTTTGAATAAATTGTACTTCATTTCATCTTCAATATTTATTCCTAGGTTTTGTTACTTATATTTTAAAATATATTCATTCCATTTTGTCTTCGCCTCTATATTTATTTTTTTTTTAATAAATTGTACTTTTAATATCAGAGAATGAAACTAAAATTTCACATTACGCCATCTTGTATATACGTTTTCTTTCCTGAGATGTACTATTTCTTCGTCTCCCTCCTGAAGAGCAATACGTATTCAGAATCTTCCTTCACTCTGATATAGCCTGAGTCCTGAAATCATTGTGATTATGGCGCTACTCACACCTTTGGGAAAAAATGTGATGAATTTTTATTGGGCCATCGTGACTGGCATCCAAAGGTAATGCTTTATGTTTTGGATGACGGGTCATAGTCGAAATTGCAGATCAAGACCCGGAAGGGTATTAGATCTGAATCTTGGTTTTTCTTTCAGTGATGCGTAATTTTATGAAGGACAGTTTCCTTTATATATGTGTGTGCATTATGATTATTTATTTACTGTTAATTTTTGTATATTTATGTTTCCTCTTTTCATACGATTTTGTTGTCAGTAATCATCTTTATATTGCCGTCTAGTCATCTTTGTCCCTCATTTACCTGATTTATCTCATTGTCACCATCATTTTATATAGAGGCTGACACTTGTCATTCTGGAATTGTGAAGGTGAGATCAATAAAGATTTGAAGCCACTACCTGGTCTGAAGCTCTAGTCTAAATGCATTCACAACGCATTTAGTAACTTCCACGTTTTAGCTTGTGTCCATGTGCACTGGATGTGTAGGAAAAAATTCTTCAGTAATTTGTTAAGGCTGTAATAGGTCTCCATTTTTCCCACGCTTTGCTGTTCTTTCTTCGGTCTGAATGATTCTTTGCTTCCGATTATTATCTTATATTTTTAAATTCGTATTGTACTTTTAAGTGTTTACATATAGCTACATCTATATATATATATATATATATATATATATATATATATATATATATATATATATATATATATATATATATATATAAGAAAAACTACCTTCCTATGCCCTATGCCCATGCAATCATCATCAGCTTCTGGGGGTACTTTTAAGTATTTACGTATAAGTACATCGATATCAATGTAGAAAAACTTCCTCTTCCTATGCCCATGCAATCATCATCAGCTTGTGGGGGTACCCCACATCTCTGCACAACTGACTCTGGCACGTTGTGGATATTAATCTCTGTCTGTTTCAGCCCTCTGTGCCCAGGGCTCTTCTGGTCTTCTTCTTCTTCTTTGTCTTCCAAAACCTTCCGAATTATGGACGTTTTCAACAGCGAATCATCCTTCGTTCTCCCTATTTGACCAGACCACCTCAAAATATTCTGATCCATCGTCTTACCCAAAGCGGATCTTCTCATCTTTTATCCTGTCCTATTAGGCAGACAGTTTTTCAAGAGTCAGAATCATTTCATCTTACAGGTTTCTGTTTTCCCTAGTAACCTTTTTCATGTATTTGCTCTCTTCTAATTGGTGTATATTTAAATTCAGTGCATTCTTATGCTCGGTGATTCAGTCAAACGTGACGATTCGGGTACATAAGTACGCTTAAACAATACTTTGATGTTGGTCAGTCATTGTTCTCATGTTTCTTTATCACTGTTAAGATACCTGAACAGTCCAGAAACTAAATATCATTTTTTATTGGTTTCTCTATCTGACTGTTTCCATAGGAATGTATGTCATGGATATTCAGCTACAGTACATACATGCATACATACATATGCATCCATACATCCATACATGCAGGTTTGGTAATAATCTGCCTAACTGTAATTGCTACGTATAGAACCAAAAAAAAAAAAAAAAAGTGCTCATTGTTGCTCTGTTTTTAGCTATAATTGTAGTCATTTGTCCTCATCTACAGTGCAGCAATCTCGGTGACTTATAACATGAGGTCGTTTGAGTAATGTTTGAAGAATTTTAGAACAGTTTCTTTATGCTTTCCTGCTATGGGCATTTATTTAGTTCATCTAGTTTTCTGAGAATTTACCCCGGTCATACACAACACCATCCTAACGTAATAAACGGAATTACTGTTATTTATCAGTAATTTTAGAACAATTTCGTGAAAATGAAACCGGCCATCATTTATACTCGAAACCTTGAGACCAGGAAGTTTGCGCAGCTAAAATTATAGCAACCGTTGAAATTACTCCTTAGAAATTCCTAGAATTTTTGCATCTGCTCTCAGCGTTTAATGATTAAAAACCACCAGATTTAAAATGTACACAAGACCGCAGTGCAATATCGCTCTTGCCTTTGTTATTGCCGGTGGTTAATAACCATCTCGGACATTAAAAACTACTGTTTTTATAGTAAAAGGGAAAAAAGCGGTTTATAAGACAGATAACCGTATTTCTTTTAGTTCTGTGTAAACGAGAGAGAGAGAGAGAGAGAGAGAGAGAGAGAGAGAGAGAGAGAGAATATATTTATAGATATATAAAAATTTATAGTATATATAAATTAATATATATGTATATATATATATATATGTATGTATACACACACACACACACACACACACATATATATATATATATATATATATATACACATACATACATACATACATACATATATATAGAGAGAGAGATAAATATATATCTATAAATATATATATATATATATATATATATATATATATATATAATATATATACATATATATATTATATATATACTGTATATATATACACCTGTATATGTATACATACATACACATATATACATATATATGTATAGAGAGAGGGAGAGTGAGAGAGAGAGCAAAGTTTGAGCAATAATTAGCTATGATTTTACCAGAAGTAATCGAATGCATTGTCATAGTCCATAGCCGAAACCTTGGTACTGTTGCTGATCCTAATGTTCTGCCAGGCGTTAATGAACTAAGCAGTGTACAGATACAAAAGACTACAATATTGGGGCTACGAAGTCTAAACTTCGTCGGCAAACGCCTAGAACCATAGATTTTATCTTATCAGATCTTTTCTAAACCCTGCTTCAGGATTCGTTATCCCCTGCAAGGATCGTTCCCTTGAACAGTTAGCGGAACTGAGTGTTGTTAATGACCAGAGGGTTTTTGGAATTTGACAAAATGAAAGCGTTAGTGCTTGAAGTTGATGTATTCAGTCACCACAGAGTAATGAGCTTGCTTTGCATCGTTCTGGCATTATACATATGATTTTTTCACAGCACTGCTACATAAATACAAACATTATTGTGATACTGAGATGTAAGAATTATATATTTTTGGTAAGAATAAAAAAAGGAAAAACTTTGATATATTGCAGTACTGATGTTCCGTGCCAAAGCTCTCATAACACCATTGAAGTTACAAGCATTACTTGAAGAGTTCTCCTCCTCCTCCTCCTCCTCCTCCTCCTCCTCCTCCTCCTCCTCCTCCTCCTCCTCCTCCTCCTCCTCCTCCTCCTCCTTTTTTTCTATACATTATCGTATACGGAAGAAACCTTTTTCACCATGCAGCGATTATTTTCAGAGGGTGAAAGACTGGCTCCAGGAAGTACCAGACCGATATATTGACTTGTCTCATTCTAGGGTAGTATGCTGTGATTTTTCCAGTAAAAATGACGGAGTTTACCTAGATCATTACCCCCTTCCCAGATTTGCGTAAACTCCGACAGACAGAAGGTTTTTCACAGTTTATAATTTTCATTTTTAGTTACAAGCATCCTGCAGTGCAAGTAAGACTGTTGGCAACTTTTTCTTTTTGCCGTAACCTGTCATATGTTGTAAGGGAATCATAAGGGTTTAATTTTTTTTTTTTTTTATGTCGAGAATATACAGGAACTTATCATCATCTTCGTCACTGGTATTTTTTTGTATAATGGTGATTTTGAGAATGGAAAACGTCATTATTATCTTTCATTTGGCAGCCACTGTAGGAAAAGAGTGGTTTTCATGGTCCGTGAATTGTTTCTCCAAAGTCAGGGATGTTAGAGTTACGGTTATTCTAGTGACTTGTAAGAAGTTTTCATAGAACAGAATAGCATATAGATTTTAGGCCAGAGGCCAAGCGCTGGGCCCTATGAGGTCATTCAGCGCTGAAAATGAAATTGACAGTAAGAAGGTAAATGTTACGTTTTTATTTTCCAGTAATCAAACTTTTCAAACCGCTTAAGGGCAGCTGTTGAACAAATCCAATAAGCAGGGTTTCGTGGTATAAGAAGAATCAAGATTTAGAATTGAGAAGTCACTTATTTAAAGCTGAATAATTCAGTTTCGTGAATAAGGGATTCACGGTTTCACAGGTGGTGAAAAAAATAATAATACTTGTAACAGATGACAGTTTAACACATTAAGATATTTGATGACAAGAAATATTTTTTTTAGTCTTGAATTTTGTATTTTGTCTCAGTTTATTC
>NC_089783.1:49889124-49966624 GCF_040412425.1 Macrobrachium rosenbergii | reverse complement strand
TGCTCGACTGTGCTTTCGATCAGTCCCTCTTTTGATTGCTGAACTTAACCCTGCTTTCTGTCGTTGGCAAACGTGTGAAGTGAGATTTGTCATACTCGTTCCAGTACGTAGGAAGTGAGATGTGAAAAACAATATGCCCTAAATTTATCAGAATGTATCTGTTGATATATATCTAAATTAAAGCAGGTGTTTAGGGTACATGTATTAAACTAAGAAAATAATGAAATTCTGGTGTTCGTTAATTAGATATTTACGTTTCCAGTTTGGACGTTTTCCTAAACTGCTTTACCTAAACTGCTTATAAAGTCGGGCATGGCTCAGGCTTCTTTCCTCACTTTTACGCATTTTTATGCAAATGATGTTTTCCTTCATCCTGCTATCAAACAGTAAAATTTAATCATAGATACAGTTTGCTGATCCAAAACTGATATTCTTCAGTCTTTCATATTAAGATTCGTTGTTTCATTTTCCTGGCTTTTATAAAACTTCATAACCTTATCGCATCTCATATACGCACTTTCAACTCTCTCTTATAAATACTTTCAAACTCTTTCACTCTACAGCCAACTGCAACTCCGCTTTCCGTGCCTTATTCAAAAAATATCGAAAGTTTTTTTTTTACTTCTTGCATCACTCCATCCATGAAAGTATTAGTCATGGACATTATATATATCACATTTCTCATTCCTACTCGTCCACCAAACCAGTCACTCGCTAGCCGACATTTTCTAACATATGTTTCGCTTTCCTCAAAGAATTTATAATCACTCCGTGACTACCTTCTATATTTCACGTTCTCGCCTCATCACTGAGAGGACCCAGATTGAGATGCCGGTCGAGATTGAACCGGCATGGGCAGCTGTGCCAAAATGGCGGCTCGTTGCTGGGCCTTTTAGAAGAACCTGGTACCGCCGACCTCATCCTAATTTAATTCTAGTTGTAAAATTCTGCGTCTTAAACCAGAAACAATTTCCTTCGCTATGATTCCTGCGTCAGTGCCAGTAATGAATGATTTGATTTAATATGACTTCAGTTCATGGATTTCACTACCGGGACACGGAACAGTGCCATCATGATGTTGTTATGCAGCGTAACGACATGCGTCATTGTAGTTCCCAATCTCCTTCCCAGTCGCCTGAAATAGCAGCAGTATTTTCACTAGCTAACTATCTGTTATAAAAAGATAATGAAAAATATTCTACCAGGTTGAACTGAAATTAATTCAGTACAGAATGCGGGTTTGTGGAGAGTCTTTAGGATATTTATAAATCTAGGGATTGCCCGGGGCAGGGAAATAATTCTCTTGATCAGTCGTCTTTCAGCCAGCGTAAGGCAGAACAGAAATAAATGTTTTGTCTGGTTTCATGTACGTCTCACGTACTGAACTAATTCCACGGGCTGTTTTCGTTGTTGGCCAAGTAAATACTGTTGATGTTGTTGTTGTCGATATTTGTATAGCTTGTTGATTTAGGAATTTGCTTAGAAATGTTTACTTATCTCAGTTACCAGTTCTGGAATAATTTTGCAGTAGGATCTTGTAATTATTCACTTTTGTAAGATTTAAATTTAATGTGAGTTTTGTAAATTTATATTTGCTCAGCATCAAAGCGCTCTGTGGCAAATTGGGTTTTATACATCAAATATTAGTAAAAGAAAATCGCACAAAATTCTTAGGTAAGGCAGAGCCTTTTACACAGGTAGGGCGTTCGTCCTTACAAAAGAAATGAGATTTATTGTTTGCATCTTAATAGACTTGTAAATAAAAAATAAATGCACGTAACGCATGTAACGTAAATAAAAAATAAATGCACGTAACGTATGCAACGTTTTGTCCCATAATATCCAGACAGAACACAAGTAGCAAGAATAGCCGGACTATTTTTGTCCCGTAATATCCTGACAGAACGTAAGAATAGCCAGACTATCTAAATATTCTTTGCACTGGTCTATATTCTTAACAAGTAAGGGCAAGGTGAAGAGAACTGGAAGACCTTCTCTGTGAGTGCCATCATAGCTAACAGTGCCTTCCTGCGTAAGAGTGGCATCTCATTGCATATTGAAGACTTTGCACTCATCAGTGATCCAGTTGATATTGTGATGATGGATTCCTAAATGGTTACGTGTAATGATTTTTCATTACAAGATAGACAGAATTGTACAAGTAAAATTGACAGGGTTAGATACAGTGATTGAAATGACGTTGAGGTATGCCAGCAGTTGCCAAGGATCTGTCCATTTTTAAGACCAGAGCATTTGCTTAAGCAAATTCTCTCTCTCTCTCTCTCTCTCTCTCTCTCTCTCTCTCTCTCTCTCTCTCTCTCTCTCTCTCTCTCATATTTTTTATTATTATCATTATTATATTATTATTATTAGTAGTAGTAGTAGCAGTAGTAGTATTAAAATCACTGAATGAATTAACCGAATTTCAACAATCTTTTTTAGTGATATTTATCTGACAAACCAGATAAGCTGGAGAGCGCTTCTAGTATTGAAACATCTTCAGGCATACGTCTACGTAGTTTTTCAATAATATTTACACTCATTAACGCCCATAATCAGTTTTTCACATCTTTAATTACAGTATAATAATGTTCCCAACGAAGGAAGATTTCAGTGTTATTTGGCAATTTTTCTATTTGATTGATATTTATGCTGAATCACCATCATCGTCACCATCATCACAGTCTTTTTATAACTGCATTGTGTGTTCAAGGTGCATGATCGAAGTCACTTCGGTATGCAGAAGGTTATTTGTCTTTGATAAGAACACGAGACATCTTTGTGTGGATGATGATATCATTTCATTCAACGAGGCCAGACTACAATATTCACAAATCTATACATGTTGGAATGTTTCGTAAATGGAGTAAGATTATTTGTTTTTTGATAAGAAAACGAGACAGCTTTGTGTGGATGACAATTATCACTTCATTCAACGAGGCCAGACAACAATATACATAAATTTATACATATTGGAATGTTTCGTAAATGGAGATAGAAAACAAAACACCCGTTTGAGAGGATATAGAAAAGGGTAATTTGTAAAAAATGGTAAGCCACGAGAAACGCAAAATTGAAACTGGCTCCGTGAGTTGCATATGCAGAAAATCCTTTTGAGAGAATATAGAGAAATGTACTTTTTAAAAATCATAAACCACGAGGAACAGGAAACTGAAACTGCATGATTTAGTTGCAAATGCACGAAGTGAATTTGCCTCACCACATTACGTGAGGTACGGTTTTACGCCAAGACGATGGGGGGAGGTCTGTGTCGCCTCTGAAATGACTCCTGGCGTTCGGGTTGTGTCGGGAAGCCCAGGTCTGCTAGGTGAATGCTTACCTTTCTTCTTTAAGAGACATTTGCTTGTTTGATGACTAGTGAGATCGAGCGCGTAGACACTTTCTCTTGTGTGTCCAGAGGCTGAGTGCTGTTGTTGTTATTATTATTATTATTATTATTATTATTATTATTATTATTATTATTATTATTCTTTCTTTTTTGGTCAGTCACAGTCATCCTATTCGACTGGGTGGTTTTTATATTTTGGGGTTCCTGGTTGCATCCTGCCTCCTTAGGAGTCCATCACTTTTCTCACTATGTGCGCTGTTTCTGGTAGCACACTTTTCTGCATGAGTCCTGGGGCTACTTCGGCATCTAGTTTTTCCAGATTCCTTTATTATTATTATTATTATTATTATTATTATTATTATTATTATTATTATTATTATTATTATCATTATTAAATTATTATTATTATTATTATCTGTTATTATTATTATTATTATTCTTATTTGAAAACAAATCCACAGTTATGTCATGGGCACAAATTTATTCAGAAATAAATCTATGCAGAGAGCTTTACATAATCTGTTGGATTTCTTTTCAGTCTCATTGGAAAGGGACTCGAACAGATTACTGAAAGTGTTTTTAATTTTTAAAGGCATTATTACCCATACATAATTATTTTATTATTTCAAGACTCATTATTATTAGTATTTTTAATTTTTATTATTATTATTATTATCTAGAATGATCATGTATTTTTATGGAATAAGCCTCCACAGAATAGAATCCCATATGAGACTGAAAGAAATAAACCTTTAAGGAGAAATCAGTAGAAATGCATATTTAAATTAAACAACAGCAAAATGACTTCTCCATAATGATTTATGTCGTTGAATAATTGAATGAAAACTAAAAAATAACATAGGAAAAAGAAAGTATTCTTTTGCGTACTCTCAAGTCATTTGTATTAATTGTATATGAATTAGTCTTGTCATTGAGCGTAAGGGCAATATTAATTGGTAGGCTTAATTTTAATTGTTATCACTTGTTCATTTCGCAGTTAAATATTGAATATTTTTCATATTAAAGAATAAACATGTTTCTGCTCGGATTGTATATCCCCGTTTCCTGTCTGTAGTGAAATTTTTAGGAAGCTTCTAAATCATGGCATACGTATCTCTTTTTATTTATCTTTTACTATATTGCCCTTGTCTTCACCCCGTGGTTGGCACAAGGTTAACGGGCAATAAATTGAATGCCTAACGACCTTCAGGCCCCCTCCTCCTCTTCTCTGTGATTGGAGAATGTTTTCACTAAGGGCAGGACTTTCCTCTCACTCAGATTGCACTTTTTGTCAACATTATCAATCTTCAGTTGCTTGGGGTATCTCATCTGCCTTTAACATGTCCATGTCCTTATTTCTTTCGTTGGTTTATTTTTGCTTATCTGTTACTCTGTTTGTTTGGTTTGACATATTTTTTATTTGATGGTTCTCTAATTTTTTTTTTCAAATATGGCCATTCTGTTTTGGCATGTTCAGTGTTTCGATTTAATAACGCACATAATAATAATAATAATAATAATAATAATAATAATAAAAATAATAATAATAATAATAATAATAATAATAATAATAATAATAATAATAATAATAATAATAATAATAATAATAATAATAATAATAATAATAATAATAATAATAATAATAATAACAATAATAATAATAACAATAATAATAATAGTGTAGGCGTTGTCAGCACGCCAATAGTACAAGTTGACCTTCGGTGAGGCTCTCCAATGGTCTGCAGGCACCTTTAGAAAACTGCCCACGTACGAACAGGCACTTGAGCACTGATGGCACGTAAACTAATAACACATACCAGAACAGAGGTCAACAGGAAGTTGTTCTTAACGATTGAAGTGCAGTAAGTCGACTTATTTTTATTATATCTTAGGACACTTGCTTTTCTTATTTTTGAAGGACTTGGGTATGCTGTTAATTCATGGCTGATAGCAGTTTTTCACTGATTTTCCAATTTTTGTCGTTTGAAAGCAACTAAACAAGTCTTCTCTTGCGTTATTAAGTTTATGATTAAGACGGTGTTATAAAAGAATGATTCCTAATCTACTACACTTTACCATCCAGAGTTCCTAAAATTTTACAAGAGCAGGCGATGTTGTTATAATGCATGAAAATTAAGACACGGTCATTTGTCTGATTAATTTTACCGTGCTTTTATTGGTTGGGAACTGTAAAAAGTTTGTCGAGGGGTTCTCTATAATGGCTTACATTCATGAGGACAATCTTAGGCATTTATCTCCATGGCTGTATGAGGGACGTTTGTCGATGTAGTAGGTTTTCAGATGTATACTTTGGCAAAACTCTTATCCTGTAGACTTTAAAAAATATAAAAAAATCCGCCGAAGTTTCTTTGGCGCAGTCGAGTTTTCTGTACAGTTTATAATGCTGTATGAAACTTTCAGCCACTGCCCATGAAACTCTCAGCAGCGGCCCGGTGGTGGCCTGTGGTGTTGGCATCTATAGCAGTGCTAGACGTACGATCTTGGCTAACTGTAACTTTAAATAAAATAAAAACTACTGAGGGCAGAGGGCTGCAATTTGGTATGTTTGATGGTTGGAGGGTGGATGATCAACATACCAGTTTGCAGCCCTCTAGCTTCAGTAGTTTTTAAGATCTGAGGGCTGGCAGAAAAAAGTGCGGACAGAAAAAGTGCGGACGGACAGACAAAGCCAGCACAATAGTTTTCTTTTACAGAAAACTAAAAGGGATGAAATGACACTAGACAGAGAAGAGTTGGGGTGAGTCTTTCAGTTACTTAGGTTCTCTTGAGCTGGAATGTAGCGGAAAACTGAAAAAGGTAAATCAAACAGTGAGGAAACTGAATAAGGTTTGGAAATCAAATAGACTGATATTGCTTACAACAATGAGATTCGTATTTAGTATGATTGAATTAAGAAGAACATCAGGAGTCACACGGCAGGATAGACTGAGAAAGAATACCATATAGAAAATTACGGAAATTCCACATGTGAGTGATATGGTAGAAACTAGATGGTGGGTGGCCTGGAAGTGTCCCTCTCACCACCTCTGGTAGAATAATACGTAATGTCGTCAGCTGGGCTCCTGTGGGCACCAGAAGAGCTGGAAGATCTGGACCTACTTCACTGGGAACTGTGAGACGAGAGGCTGGAGATGAGGGCCGATTTGTGGAAGTGTGAACGCAAGAAAGACAGAAATGGTGGAATTTGACAGGACCTCGGTGTCGCACTGACCTCATATCAAACCAGACAACTCGAATCGAAGATTGTGGAAAATTATGGTGTCCAGAGTATGATACACTTATGAGTTTAAGTAAAATAGCTTAGTAAAATAGTTTTATGGTGACACCCAACAAAAACTAGTTGGATGTGTGCCTGAAATGCCTTAGTTACTGCCAATGGCGTCACAGGTACCTCGAGCAGTTAAGGAAGTCTTCAATTGTAAGGAAAGGGATGTTGATCGTATGGTGACGTTAGAAGAAAAGCGCTCATGAAAATGCTCTTGTCACTGTTCTTAATTAACCAGTGCCTCAAATTGAGCTTTTATTCAGTTGATTTGCCCTTTAGCTCATTAAGCTGTCATTTACTTGTAATTGCATCGGCGGAAGCAGAAAAGTTATGTGTACGTACTCAATGCTTTTTTTATAATTCCTTATATGCTTTCGTGAAGCGTGCATTATAGTTTTGATCTAACAGACAAATACTCATAATTCTAAAGTTGTAACTCATCACTTGACGAAATAAGTATATATCATTATAACTGTTGATCCACTATCGTGATTGTCGTTGAAATTGTCGACCTTCTGGTAGGTCTTCCGTTTCAATAACGCGTTGCATTTGCGGGTCACACAGTAGTTCGCTGTAATGCCTGTTGTTGATTTCGTCAGTGTGTTTTCCTGGTTGCTAATTCCTTCGTGTTTTAGCTGTGTCACGCATCCACGATTGTGGGATAGATCTTGCTGTAAAGCTTTATAACGGAGTTCCCTGATAACGTCGCTGTTAATGAGGTTAATTTGATTACCTTGAAAGCTAAATAGTCAGCTGTGTTATGGAGAAACAAACCTGCAATGGTATGCATGGGAACAAATATATTTTTGAAAATGAATTCTCCACAGAGTGCTTTCGGGAATCTTTTCGAACAGATTCCCGAAAGTTCCCTGAAGAGATTTATTTTTAAATATGGTTGTACCCATAAATAACGAGGATTTGTTTCTCCATTTCAAGACTCACGCTACAGTGAGTATTTTTTGTTTTTAAGTTAACTATGTTGTTACGTGGTGATTTCACGCCAAGCAAAATCATCCTGCATTGTAACCTACGAAAAATTGCCTACACTTTGAGAACTATTGAAATACTAGTGTTTTCATATCCTGTTGTCGTAGTTTCCCCTGGATCAATTGGGTGATTTTTAGAGGCCTGTTATAATGTCATATTTTCGTGGTTCGCCCAGCAGGAGTTTGCAGTTTAAAGAGCACCTCTTTCTGCCTGGTTTGCTCTGTGTACCTTTCACATCTCATCCGCTGCCTGGCTGTCCAGCTTCCTCAGCCATGCCTTGCTGTGTTAATCACCTGTCATTTAGGAACAAATCCTTCGCGTAAGCCCTATGTGACTGTAGAAAAGGGACTGCGGCGTCCTTAAACTGCTATAGTAACTTGCCTATAATCCTGACAGCTTTAAACAAGCTCAGTAGAGAAACCGCCATGAATTAGTAGGCTAAATCTAGGCTGGATCTAGTGACTGGGCATTTTTAGTAGTCTCGAAGGGATGCCCTGCTGAGCTGTCAGTTTTGTCAATAGTCTTTCTGCTTGTTTTATTTTTCAAGACACGCCTTCACCTTTCTGCTGTGTGTGTGTGTTTTTAAGGGCCAATTAAAGGTTACATGAGAAAGTGCTTGGCTCCAGTGAAGGCGTATGAATATGTACACACGTGTATATATATATATATATATATATATATATAATATATATATATATATATATATATATATATATATATATATATATATATATATATATATATATATATATATATATATATATATATATATATATATTAGATAGGAAGGAGGATCTGACTGACCTGACTCATCAGTCTGAGAGAGAGAGAGAGAGAGAGAGAGAGAGAGAGAGAGAGAGAGAGAGAGAGAGAGAGAGAGAGAGAGACTTTGAAGAACAGTTACGAAGGAATGTGATGTCATGTTTCTCTCTCTCTCTCTCTCTCTCTCTCTTCTCTCTCTCTCTCTCTCTCTCTCTCTCTCTCTCTCTCTCTCTCTGTCTAGGGAGAGATCACCTAGTCTTCTTTTATCGACTAGTCTGTATTATGAAATTTCGTTAAACAGAAAATATTTGAAGCTTACTTGTTCTGTTGCCATACACAGGCAATAACAAAAATGACCTGCATTTCCCTAACTTCAGAAAACAGGTCTGTTACACACAGCATCTTTTATGGAGTGGGAAACAGTAACAAAAGAGTAAAAAAATCTAATTAGTTTAGGTACGTTGATACCTTGCATACGACTCACCCAAAGGAGGTCAAGGACAGAGCTGATATGAATTTGAAAGTGACGCCCTGAACCGCAGTTTTGGGAAACAAAAAAAGGGAAACAATTGAAAAATAGCATGAGCCAGTCGCGGTTGTAGTAACCACATTTACTTTGGAATGTTAATTACGGTAGGTAATTTTCCTTTGCTTGTATGGTATTGTTTTTTGATGAATTTTTAAAGGTGTATTCCAATATTGCTAAGGAAAGGGGTCGCCAATGTCTGCAGAAACATATTTATATGTCTGGGGTTATGCTCACGAACGCGCATGTCTTATGGAAAGCTTAAAGGGTGAAAAAGGGATTGTTACAAATTCTGTTACAGCCCTGAAATAACCCTTAGGGACCCTTAGCTTGGGCTGTGACCTTAAACTTACATTGTCAGTCCACCCATTCATCCAACATAAAAATTCAGTGTTCACGGTCTGGCAAGAGTGCTCGAGGGAAATTGTTTTAATATTCAGAGATGGAAAGAATGGAGGAAGGTTAAGGATGAATGATGTAATAATTGCGTGGATATAAGTGTTTTTTGTTTATTGTTTTATAAGTGAAGAAATGTTCGAGACCCAGTATGACTTTTCTATTATTAGTTTAAGTCAATGAGTAGAGGATGAAAATCGTTAGTGACTATATGACATTGTATTCCTGTACTGCCAAAAAGACTGAAGGTTTTGGATGGTCTTATAATTGCATTGTCAGAGTAAGATGCTATATTTATCGAAAGATATTTCATTTATTTTCTTATTTTATTTCGTAATTGTTTAATATTCATTCATTCTCCGAAAATTTCAACAAAGATTGTTGGCTGTCATTGCAAGACCAGCTATAAATCAAGAGAGAGAGAGAGAGAGAGAGAGAGAGAGAGAGAGAGAGAGAGAGAGAGAGAGAGAGAGATAAAAACAGTCACGGACAGAATCAATTTTGACCGAAATTTTCTATTAATGAAGGCAGTGAACAGACACGCACATAATTTCCTGAAACTTATTCCATCTAATTTCTTTATCTGGCTACTTTTAATTATAAAATAAATCCAAAGCTTTCGAAAGCAGTTTTTTCTTGTCAGATCTAATTGTCCTTTTTGCTTTGGACTGCTTTCACCCAAATTGACTTGATTTCCGTTGCACTTTCTAATCAACCCTCGACCTACGCATGCCTTCTCGCTCCTCGGGGGTACAGTGCTCGTTACGCCTCTTTCGCAACGTCATTCTTGAGTCATGAAAGGAATGTAAACGGGATACTGTCATTTGGGCCTCTTCACAATGGGGAAATAGCTTTTGGTTTAAAGACACTCATACACGCGCGTGCACTATATATATATGTATATATATATATGTATATATATATATATATATATATATATATATATATATATGTATGTGTGTGCGTGTGTGTATATATACATATATATATATGTGTATATATATATATAATATAGGTATAGATTGATTCAAAGTCCAGATAAAAAGATAGTCGATGCAAATAATGCCACTGACTTCAATAGGAATTGCATAAGAGAGAAAATATGCCCAAAAACACACACACACATATATATATATATATATATATATATATATATATATATATATATATATATATATATATATATATATATACATATATGTATATATATTTGTGTGTGTATGTGTATTTGGGCATATTATCTCTCTTATGCAATTCCTGTTTCCTATTGAAGTCAGTGGCATTATTGCAGCGACTATCTTTTTATCTGGACTTTGAATCAATCTTATAGTTGAAGGATCGTTTCTCCACTTCTCTGCGGCGTCTTCAGGACTGGATTACAAATTCACATAAACAGTTTTTATTACAGCATATGGGCTTTTAAACTAATCCTGAACTGTAAAATACGAGTACAACGTCAACGTCACTGGTTTGCTGAATTTTTATTGGTTGGCGGATCTCTTTCCCTTGTTCGTATTCTATGTGGTGCTCTCGTAGGACAAGCCCTATGCCACGGTGAACAGCAAAGGGCATGAATTCCATCTCTCGCTGATAGTTTTGTTCTGTTCGATTGTCGGCATTTTCTGTCTTATTTAGGAGCATTCTGTCGTGCGTTTCTTACTTTGGAGTCTCCCCTCACAGAAAATGCTGCCAAGAGATGGAGAAACGGTCCGTTGAATATTGAATTTTATATATATATACATATACTGTATATATATAAATCTATATAAATCTATATATAAATCTATAAATCTATCTCGTCTATCTATCTATATATATATGTATGTATATATGTATATATCTGTAAGATTCATGAAATTCAATGTCAGTGAGGGTTGCTCATAAAAATACCCACATGAAGCAAAGGATAGTGGCAGAAAGGACGTCTGATGCAGATGCAGAGTTCTGTGATATGGGAATGAGTTAAGAATGGAATGTGGACTGGTTAATATTTGCAAATGATACAACACTAATTAGAAATAGTGAAAACCCAAAGAAACTAGTTTGAACATATTTGCAAGAGAAGAAAGCTGAGAGTGAATGAGAATAGAAAAGGGATTAATGGGGTTAATGGAGCATCGAATGTTAATACGGATGTTGGAAGACTGAAAATAGATGAAGCAAGAAAGGTAACAGGATGTGTACAGAAATCTGGCAAGAGGATTCACTTGTATGTGGGAGCCAAGGTAGTACTGAATGAAAAAGTTTTTGAGCCAGTTCTGCTTATTATGTAAGTACAAAGTGGAGGATGAATGTGGATGAAAAAAAGAAAGTTGAAATGTTGAGAAAGGTTTGTTTGTGTTGTAAAATAAGCTCAAATAATGAATAATGTTGAGATGTGTAGAAGTGGTAAAAAACTTAGCATGAGTCATAGGATGCTTGACTGTTTTGAGGTGGTTTGTTCATGTGGAAAGAATGGACAACGACAGCCTGTGACAAAGTGTAAAATTCTGTAGTATGAAGATGGTTCGTAGATGAAGACCAAAATGCACCCGATACAAGGGTAGAAAGAGGTTTGAGAAAGAAGGGTCTTCATAGTTAGGATCTGCGAGTGCGTGCAAAATATAGGTGAAGGTCGCAGCTTTTGAGTGGGTGGTTCAGTGCACCTGCTGCTGACCTTCTTACTGTATGCTGGTGTGGTGACTGCCCCTCTTATCCAGGGATTACTGTGCTGTCTGTCACCTTTAACCAGGTATTACTGTGTTGTCTGTCCATTTATCCAGATGTTACTGTGGTGGCTGTCCATTTTATCCAGATATTCCTCTGGTGACTGTATGAAGCGGCTAACGTTATGCAAGTTTTTGTACAGGGTTTTATCCACAGTTCAGCAGTTAAAGTATGACTGGGGCAGTGGGTACCTAACTACCTATCTATCTATCTATCTGTCTATCTATCTATCTATCTATCTATCTATCTATCTATCTATCTATCTATCTATCTGTCTATATATACATTTACTATGTATATATCACACTTCACCACAGGTGAAAAAATGAGAGACTGGGTGTAGCTCCCTACAGGTTTCGACTTCACTGGTCTGGAAATAAAGTCGAAACCGGTCAGGACCTACACCCAGCCTCTTATTTTTTCATCTGGGGTGAAGTGTGATGAGAAAAGCAAAGCCGAGAAAGGAATGCAAACGATGAGTAATTGATAAATATCGTAGTGACTTGTTCTTTATCCATCTGTTCCTTTATTATTAGTCATTGAACCATAGACTTCCCTTGAGCAAATTGCGGTCCAATCCATAAAGAGGCCATGACAGTAGGTAGACTGATGGCTTTTTAATTGACGCTAACCCGTTTTGCGGATTTGACGCCCGAGGCCTATAGAGAGGGAATTACTCCTAACATTTTCTGTCGCCGTCGGGGGGAAAATGAGTGGTAAGAATTCGTGTGACGTGTGGTTCAAGTTTCCTCATATGGGAACATAATTAGGTGTGGGAGTGAAGGGAATAAACCGTTATATTGGTTTTGATGGCGTTGGCAATGTCTGATTCTCTTGCGCAGCGGGTTTTCCAAGGGCGGTCTCGCCTCTCTTGTGTCCGTGTTTTTTTTTTTTTTTTTCTTTACGATGATGTCATTCATAGCTAACAATTTTAGTTGTGCATTACGTTGCCTGACCTTTAATAGCATTTCTTTTACTTAATTTTAATTTCATTTTCTCTTTCAACTCGCTGGTAAGTTTCTTAGGCCGCTGATTTAACGGATAGCATCTTAGATCATGAAGTGGCGTCCATATACTTGCGAGATTAATTTTTATCATATACTTAAAACAATTTCTTTTATTTTGATTTCTAACTATACATAACTTTCTCTTCTGTCCTGTCCATGTGACCGGATCCCAGCTTGTCCTTTCACATTTAGATAATTTTTAGATTTCTTTGTCTTTGAGATGATAATCGTTGGTTTCTTGTATAGTCAGACAAAAAATTTTCTATCATTTGTTTGAAGTTCGTATTGCAGCATGGTTGCATGTAGCTCTAACAAATATGTGGGCAGGTCGGCAACGTGACTTCGTTATGAAACCCTGGATGTGGGTCTAATTCCTGCTACCGGGCACCAGAATTGCTTCATGTTTCTTGCATTTGGATCTAAGGCTTCGTAGCGACAAGTGTATCCAAAAAGTGTGAATAATTCGAAACGCTAAGAGGGCATTGCGGCTATTATAATAATTACATGTGGATCTGGTAAAAGGTGGCCAATAGGTTCTGTGTATGCTAACAAGATGTTCCCGTAGATATACAGCCATGCATAAATAGTGTTTTTAAGGTAAAAAGGGGCTGATTGGCCAGACCCTGTTCTACTTAACCACTCTTGGGGGCTGGAACACTTGTGAATGAGTCTTGAAATTAGCTCTTTTCTCTGTAATCGGATTCCAGTGGCCCCAAGGGAATCATAGTACCAGATGACTGATGATGGCTGATTCCTGAATCGTCCTATTGCACGGACAATTGCTCTTTAAAAGAGCTTGGATTCACTCTAGGTGATTGCTGTGATCAGCATCCTTCAAATGGGCAAATACTCCAGAACTCTCAAGAGCCGCAACTTCTTACTGATCACTTATATTCCACTGATCTTTGTGACATACACAAGCCAGTTTCCAAAATTGAATCGTATTGCAGAAATTGCATGGCAGTTTATAAAGTATTTGGGTCGGCTTCGGTTTTGTAGAAATTTAAATATGCATTGATTGCTGAACTATTGATGGCTTCAGGATATTGAAATATCCACAGATTGTTGATATATTTTACAGTTTCGAGTTATATTTAAACATTAAAGTTTTATTCGTTTGCCCGTTTAAGGGTCTTAATAATATTTTTTTTCTCTATATTGATAACTTTCTCGATAATATTTACTAGGCTGGATGGAACACTAGATTAAGTTATTGGCATGTTGTCTCAAACTTTTCAAAATACCCACTTGGGCATATCATAACGGCTATGAGAAACAGTAGCCAGTCATAAACTTTTCTGAGATACCATAGTAACTTAGACAATGAGTTTAAGAAACGGCGAAATTTAGTTTCTTCTCTGCAGTAAAAGCATATTTCATTTGTTCCCTTCGATCCAGAAGGTCTATTTCGTTTTTAATGCGATGATTACAATGGGAATATTTAGTCTTTTCAAACAGACTTAAATTCCCATCTACTATTCTAGAATGTCCCCGTAGGGGGGTTAGTGCCGCCAGTGCACCGCATTAGTTAAGGTTCTTTGCAGCGTTTCTTCGGCCCCTAGCTGCAAACCTTTTCATTCATTTTACTGTGCCTCTGTTCTTATTCCCTTTCGTCCATCTTAATTTTCACCCTCTTCTAATAATTGTTGCATGGTGCAACCGCGAGGTTTTCCTCCTGTTACACCTTTCAAACCTTTCGGCTATCAATTTCCGTTTCAGCGCTGAATGACCCCATAGGTCCCAGCGCTTGGCCTTGGGCCAGAATTCTATATTCCATTCCATTCCTGTTCTAGAATGTGAATACATCAGCATCTTATGTAAGCCAGATCATAATTTGAAGTTTAATAAACGGTAAGATTTCTGTTCGAGATTTCTAATAGAAAAAAGTTTGCTACTAATATTTGTCATCGTTTCTTGGATCAGCGGAGTTATGCTAAGTGAGGAATTTATTTCTGGTGTTAGAAATTCATTTCTCGGTATAATGTGGTTCGGATTCCACAATAAGCTGTAGGTGCCGTTGCTAGGTAACCAATTGGTCCTTAGCCACGTAAAATAAGTTCTTAATCTGTCGGGCCAGCCCTAGGAGAGCTGTTAATCAGCTCAATGGTCTTTAAACTAAGGTAACTTAACTCTTTGGGCTTAGTGGTGGGTGACAAAGTAAGTCTTACGTTTATAATTACCTCCTGGTGGAGAGTGATTTCAGTAATGGAAAAATGATAAATAAGTTGCCAAGACCAGGAAGAACATTCTTTATTACAAGCTTTCGAGGTATAAAATCTTACCATCAGGCTGAAAAAACCGACAAGGATGAGAATCAATAAAATTACAATAAAATGAATTGTCTTAATAAATCTTAAAAATACTAACCAAATATAAAATGAACGTAATTCTTGAGACGTAAAAGAAAAATTAAAACCACAAACATAAAAATATGAAAATAAAACTATCAGTGAAATGTTTATTTTGACTAATTGAGTACCTAAAAATTATTACATAGCTAGTTGGGCTTAGTGGTTTTTAATTGGGTGACTCTGAAATAAGTCTAACGTCATCAGAAAAGGGTGGTTTGGAAAGGGAAACCTAGTTCACAATAGAATGACCTCTGTGTTCAAAATTCTGTAGAACTAGATCCAATTACCTCCCTAGTGGAGGAGATTTCTCTCAAAAGTGATCTTATTAAGAAAAAAAAAATATAGCTTACCAAGGTAAGGCAATTTAATGACTACATCTTTACTAGCAGTACTGTATCTGGGACAAAACTTTTATTGGGATTCAGAACTTTTACCTCAGTTTTGAGTTTATAAAAGTTGTATGAGTTGTAGATAATTCTGGAGGAATACGCACTTTGATTAATAGAGCCAACAATGTTTGTTGTGATTTTAATTTATTTCATCAAGATATGGTTTTCCTCCAGAATTACTTTTTCTGAAAACTCATATCCCATTTTTGTATTTTACAAAGTTCTGAAAAATGTTTTAAATGAAAAGTTTTGTCCCAGACCGGTGTACAGTATAAAGATGTAAAGTACATTAAATTGTCTTACCTTGTCATAGTAGCTATATGGTCCGGAAAAAGTTACAAGAAATACTTAACATTGACAAATCACGGTTTGTTTTCTGTAATCCTTTTACAATAAGATCACTTTTGAGAGAGAAGCCTACTCTGCCTGTGGACCTTAATTCCTGTGTCGTTTACTTGTTCACTTGTTCGCAGTGTGGTCTGCGATACGGGATCTAGTTCCCGCTGGCTCAGACACAGAATTTTGGAACACAGAGGTCTTTCTATTAGAACTAGGTTTCCCCTTTCCAAACCACCTTTTCTGCCATTAGAGAACACAGTTTAGCACAGGACCATCCTTTCACTGACCTGGATTTTGGTACTGTCTTTTTGTTCAAACAGACTGACCTTTTAATTTCTTATTAAAAAGATGAAGCTGGAATTGAACAACAACTCGTCTGGTATTCAACTAGCTATATAGTAGGTACTTTTATATTTTACTTTGTGAGTGGTAGCATTTCATATAGTTTTATTTTTCATATTTTTATGTTTGTGTTTTTAATTTTTCGTTATTTTACGTCTCACCCTTTTAGTTTGTATTTACTTGTTCATTTTATATACTGTTAGTATGAAGATTTATTATGACAATTCATTTTATTGTAATTTTATTGAGTCTCATCCTTGTCGGTTTTTTCAGCCTGATGATGAGGTTTTATACCTGAAAGCTTGTAATAAAGAATGTTCTTCCTGGTCTTGCAATATTATTTATCATTGCTTTATATATATATATATATATATATATATATATATATATATATACTGTATATATATATATATATATATATATATATATATATATATATATATATATATATATATATATATATCTCCAATATACGACCACGCCTCAGTACACTTAGCGATCTCTTTTTCTCTCTCTTTCTCACCTTTATTATTTTTACACTCGCAAGCATTCATGTACAGATACTCTCTTCATACGCAAATACTGTGCATATAATGACTGAGGTTACGCTAGACATAATTATTGTGTTGTATATTATGTAAAATGAATGCATACCCAACACAATTTATCGCCTAATATTATGTAGACTTAATGCGACTATAAGGAGCAGATTAAACGTTCTTGTCATCTGAATAGGCCTTCTTTGTCAGATATAAGTTAAAGGGATAGATTTAAGGAGACTTGACTACAAGTCGTATTGAACGCTGGCATCCATCACACGTATCCGAGGTCGATTTTTTTTTTTTTTATAAATTTTTCCAAACTGATCCCGTTTGCGAAGGTCATTTCTGGGTCAATTACGCAGTGAATGAAACCAAGGCAGTTAGGCACAAAACGAACCCAAGTGCTGATACGGAGAGGAAAACAATACTTAGGTGAATTGTTACACCAACGTTCGCCTTGAAGTACAGATTAAATTCCTCCTTGAAATCATCTTCCACGGAGGAATTAGTGCTGTAAATACAATCTAGATAGTTCCATTGATACCCTTTGCCAGTGGCAATTCCGGTAATTACATGTTTATCATTTCGCCGCAGCAATCATTGACATTTGATACTCGATTGCGGGTGATAGATAATTGCGATGCGGAAGTGATTTCTTTGCGTGATGCAGGCGTTCTCTCACGCTGAGCGATAAGTCTTTTTCGTCCGTCGTCAATTCGTTAAACAAATCAAGATATATTACCTTGCGGCTTTGATGTGCCTCTCGTACAGTTTTACTTACGGTCTTCGTCAGGTGTACAAGGTCAAGTGAGTGTGTGTGTGTGTGTGTGTGATGGATGTAGAGCTATAGTTAATATATATACAGTAAGTAGAAGTATTTATATTTAGCACGTGATTAATTCATAGAAACATGTAACTTCAGGCCCGTACCGAGAGTTTTTTTATGGGAGGCGGGGTCGTTTTTCCCAAAACTGGACCTTTTCTTCTTTATATGGTGGCCTATATCATATTCCTATTATCACTCTTGTATTTCCTACTATTAAAGAATGATGTTAATGTTTAATAAAATTTATAAAAGAAGACTTGCCAAAAAAACAAAAGATTGCTATTTATTACCTTATAAGTACAGTTCAATGAGTAGGTTAGTCACAGAAAATATGGACTTCCAGAATTTTTTTTTTTTTTGTGTGTGAATTTTGGGGCGTTCGACACCCCCCCCCGGGTACAGGCCTGAATTTGGGGTTGCGGTCATTCCTTAGTGGGTGCAAAACCAATAAAGGTATTCACAAGTTACCAAAATTTGTTCGATAAAGTTACGACCTTGAAGAGTGATGCCGATCGATCAACCAAGACAACCTAGCCCTAGTTTCATCCTATCTATTTGGCTTGCTTGAGTCATTATTATTATGCCTTATCATCCTTCCCTTCTCTGGAGGATGTGGGATACCAAGACACTTGAGCAGACCTTACAGACCTTACAGACCTTACAGACCTTACAGTTCGTTCGGGTTGCCCCAGGTCCCTCAGTGTGAGGCACCTTTGATGTCTACCAGAGAATTGCTAATGCATCTTCCGGTATATTTTGCATCTTCCAGTCTTGGATGGTCTGGGATGCATTAGAGCTGGTGGATAGAATGAGAAGATTAGAACCAAAATTAGATAACTTATACTTCAAAACAGTCTAGTTACCAGATGACACACTGGAAAATATGGCAAAAAAGCTGAAGAACGTAGGATGCATTCCGTTGACGGCAAGTCTAGAAGCGGTTTTTACCATCGTATCGTAGGTTTCATGTTGACATTTCTCTCTATCTTTCTCTTTCGCCGAACGGAAACTGGGAGTTAACAGTGGTAGGTAGCTTACTATAAAAATTACATATAACTCTTAGACGTTAAGTTAAAAGGGAAAGGAAAGGAAAAGAACCGGCTCAGGACGAGAGAAGCTGGGTACAAATACCCTTCGTTTCAAATCTGACCAGAATATGAAAATAAGCGTTTCAAATTTTCGAAGTGTGCTTACAGAGCATTTGCTGGCTAGCAAAAGCACAGCGCTTGACTTTAGAATCTTTGAATTGAAGTGTAAACTAAACCGAGGTGCGAATGTTGTCCCGGTACTCGTTAGCCAGTCGCCAGGAAGACTGTAGACTTTATTAGTGCAGTCCCTTCGTTCAAAAGGATATTATATATTGCGACGCCGGCGTTCCGGATGAGTAAGGTTGCTGGGTATTGGAAGATGTGAACGGTTAACCTCGCTTGTGACGTCTTGTGCTTTAGGAAGGTAGGTGTTACGGCGTTCGGCTTAATGCTTCAAATCCTCCACGTACGTTTTTGTGTCTTTTAGAATGAATTTTATGATTGTTATATTTGTATGAGGTAATTCTGAGCCGGCTGTCCGCGGTGAGCTAGACTATGGTAGTTGACGTGTTTCTATGTTATTTTACTTGCTTTACAAGAATTTAAAGTATTATTTTGTCGGTCGGCTGTAACTAAACTGTTGTAAACAGTTGGAATTTTGAATAACACGAAGAGACCTTCACTCAACTTTCATCTTACATATTTATTAGTAATCTATCAGCATTTATCGGAATTTTATTCAACTATAAACCCTGCACATCTTAAGTTATGAAATTTCATGTATAAGAGCCTTACGGGTAATGAGGGGGCAGACACTAATAAAGTAATTTTCAACATTTCTGGATGTCTGTTGCTCGAGTTGTCTTGGAATATAATTAAGTCGTGAAGGGTATCATAGTTTTCGTCTTGTTAGCCCACTATTATCAAGAAGTGTCCACAAACCATGAGGAAAAGTTAAGAACGTACTGACTTGAAGATCAAATGACAGTGATGTCTCAAAAACAAAAATCCATGTGGATCCCCAATATCTTATGTGTTTAGGTTGTTTAGAAAATATCTAGACCCAAAGGTGGAGAATTTTGGTCTGTTCAACGCAGATTAGGTTTACTTACTTTCTATTTCAAATAATAGGTTGATAATGTCTTTAGTGTGTTTGTTTCATAAAGTTCTTGTAGGTCAACTGGGAGGAATTGTGCTTCCCCATATTGAACTTAGTTTGCATGTCGTGAATCGAAAAGCCAAGGTTGATAGTAATGCAGATTTTTTTGGAACGGGCCAAGACTTTTTATCATGTTCGGTTCCTTATTGGGATGGGATGAAATGCATTACGAATTCCAGACCTCTTCATAACAGTGCAATAAGTATGTATCGTATCTTAGTTTTGAGAAAGATCTAAGCCTCGTATGTGTCATTCGGGTGAACCTTTAGTCTCCGGGAATGCCAGATTCAGTGAATGTTGTCTCCATTCTAGAGCCATTTGGGTATGACAGTGTTGTTTGGTTTTGGATGTCATCTGGACTTCTTCTTCTTCTTCTTCTTCTTCTTCTTTTAACGTGCTTTTTTCCCATTTTTGTATGGGAGTAGTAAAATCCATACTTTGCATAGAAGAAAGGAATGTCCTTATCATCCTTTCAAATGTACTTCTTTTTCTTAATCGGTGTTAGTTATACTGTGACAATGATTCTGCCTAGGTAACCGTAACCTTAACTCCACGTCCAACCGTCGGTGACTTTCATCCTGGAATTTATCTCATCACCTAAAAAAAAAAAAAAATAAATATATATATATATATATATATATATATATATATATATATATATATATGTATTGTAAAAAAAAAAAATTGTAACGGCGAACTTACGCACATCCTTGGTCCTTCTGTTGTATCCGCATTTCGGACAGCTGAGATCACGTTTCCGTCTCGAAATTATGATCTGGATGACGTGTCTGGCGGGTAGTAGGTCGCCAACGGCACGCTCTCCACCACCCTTTGTAACCTCTCATTAATCAGATGAACATTTGTGGAGCATTAAACACTTATTTGGTTCGTCATACTTCCTCATAAAATAATCAGTTTTAAAATGCAAATGGATTCTTTTAATTTTTATCACGTTCGACGTTATTTGTGGATTCGACTGTCTCCTGCAAATATAATTTATAAGTACAGAGATGTCGAGCATATCTTCCATTAGTTTAGCTACTATAGGTTGCATCTATATGTTAGGACAATAGGAGAATGAACTATAGTATCGCTTATTTTGAAGGAATTTCACACAGAGAGAGAATTAATATACCCTTATTGGGAAGTGAGCATGTGAACGTCACATTTCAATTGGTGTCCCCTAACTCTACTTTCATTCTACTGTATTTTCCACATAAATGTTGACAGCCTTTATATATATATATATATATATATATATATATATATATATATATATATATATATATATATATATATATATATATATATATATATATATATATATATATATATATATATATATATATATATATATATTAGTGAGAGAGAGGAGTTAACAGTTTGTAATATTATTTACGTATTTGTATTTTCATTGTGGCTATTTAATTGAGTGATTCCACTTGCTCTGTACCGTTCAATAGTTCATTTTTTTATTATTATTATTCTGCCTGTCATATTCATCCATGCGTAAAGGATGCGATATTTTTGATGAACTCATACCATACGCTATGTGTGTTCATGTGCTTTGATGCGCGTGTTTGAGAGAGTGGTTTTTCATATTTTCATTATATTAGCTCAACAATTTCATCATCATGTTAATGTTGTTGCTACTGCGTTTGCCGTTGGATGGGCTGCTGTTGTTGATATAGGCAACATCTGCATTTCGCTGTGTAATCAATCACTGTTAATGTAATGTGAGAATTGCTTTAAATATTTTGTTCATGGCTTATCATAAATATAATTTTATTAAGCTTTAGTTAAGTCACGAAAAGTTTTCTTGGAACTTTCTTTAATCCCCGGCCAAGGTTTTGTAATTGATTAATTGTATAGTGCTTATTCACCGGATCTCTCTTCTTTTCATGTCTCGTTGAGCTGCCATTACGTGATTACGCTTTTGCTCTCTTTTCTTGGCCCGCACTTTGCGTGTTGGGTGTGTTTGGGCAGCGCCGGGGTGTATCGGCTCCCCAACAGAGGAAGTCGTTCAATATTTTTTCCCTCACGGCTTTTTCTACTGGAAGTCCTGTGCTCCCGCCCCTGCAGCCTTCGTCATTACTGAGAGGTCCCAATGGACTGCTTTTGCCTCTCGCTCTTTAGCACTCCTGGTGCTTTTGAGTTGCTTGCTGGCTTTAGCCGTGTGCTTGACCTCCTGGAGACGTCAGGAGGCCTTCTAGTGGTGGAGAACGGTAAGCAAACCGGTTGTGTTCTCCTCTGCATTTTATTCATAATCGTAGTGCAACTGCGAGGTTTTCCTCCTGTTACGCCTTTAAGCCCTTTTTACTCTCGATTTTCATTTCAGCGCTGAATGACCTTATAGGTCCCAGCGCTTGGCCTTTGGCCTAAATTCTGTATTCCATTCCATTCCATAAGTTGGAGACACTTATTACGAACCATTTTATCGTTTTCTTTCTCTCTCATTTATTAAAAGCAAGTGAATAATAATAACTAATTCTAAACTACTGTAAAACGATTTTTTTTAGTGCTACAGGTGTTTATTTTTGTGTTGTAGTCATCTGGATGTTTCTAAAGAAGAAATTTAAGAGACCTTTTTTTCGAATATAGTCCTAGATATTTATCAGTGTACATTTCTCACATGTGTAAAATTTTTCATTTGGTAAATTTATTAAGCAAAAATGAATAAAAAATAAATCTTGAATCGTGACGTTCCTTAGATGCTGAGTAAAATTCTAAAAGTTTTCGTTTAGACTATGACACCGTAAATTGAACTTTGTCGAGCGACTATAAATATTTGTAATTTACGCATGGAAAAGATATTCCATCTCCCTGCCATATTGCGTGCCCAACGGGAAATATTCTGATGCCTCTTAATGCCCCTTAATGCCCAGTGTGACCTTGCTCGAGTCACGCCACCTGTGCCTCCTGATGATTGTGGCTGAGCTAATTGCGTGGGCTGATAGATCAAGGTAGTCAGTGAAATGGATTTAATTCCTTCTCCCGCTCCCTTTGTGTATATATGTATATATATGTATACATGTATATTATATATATATATATATATATATATATATATATATATATATATATATATATTTATATAATATATATATATATATATATATATATATATATATATATATATATATATATATATATATATATATATAATTTATATAAATAACATAAAAATAAAATAAACATTAAATTAAATGAAAATAGAAATATAGATAAAAATAAAAATATAGAAATGATATAAATGAAAATAAAATAAAAGCATTTATATCTACATTTTTTATTTTTAGTTGTATCTATGTTTTTATTTTTATTTATATCTGTATTTTTATATTATATATATGAATATATATAGGTACTGTATAGATATATTATATATATATAAATTATAAAATATATATATATATATATATATATATATATATATAGTATATATATTTTGTGCTGGTAAGCCTATAAGGGTGATAAAAAGCCTATAAAGGTAATAAAAGTAACTAACGAGTTGGCTGCAGAAATGTATTCCTGTATGAGGGGGGAGGGGGAGTACCATCAGTGCCTCACGCAGTGCACTGTAGGCATTACTAAAGGCTCTTTGCATCGTCCCTTCGGTCCCTAGCTGCAGCTCCTTTCATTCCTTTTGCTGTACCTCCGTTCATATTCTCTTTTTTCCATCTTACTTTCCACCCTTTCCTAACGACTGTCTCATAGCGCAACTGGGAGGTTTTTCTCCTGTTACAACTTTTAAAACCTTCTTTACTCTCAATTTTCATTTCAGTGCTGAATGACCTCATAGGTCCCAGGGCTTGGCCTTTGGCCAGAATTTTATGTTCTTCCTTTATATGTAGGAGGAAGGCACATGGATTTATTTGAGATCTTTAAATTATGCTCAGCAAATCTGTCTGAAATTCTAAATTGACTCAATTTTGATGCACTGGTATTAAACATTAAATTCATTTTTAAATAACCGCTCTTATGAAGTTGAGCCCCTCAATTTGGTAGTGGCTTTAAAAATGTTTCAGATTTATTAGCTGACTTTTTAGATTTAGGAATTGATTACAGTATTTGGTGTTCAAACGGATTTTCAGATTTCCATTTGCAGGAAAGTCTTATTTTTTTGTTTTCGGTATTTCTCGAGAACCATGATTTAAACATTAATGAATAATTGGCGATGATATGATAATAAGGCGGTGTTTATATATGAAGAACCACTCCATAACATATTAACATTTGAAAGTAGTCTCGCTTGTGAACTTCATGAATTTGTGAGTCATACAAAATCCGACATTCTTATTGTTTTAAGTTCTATCATAATCATGTGCAAGTTCATTTTTGGATGGGAAAGAAGAGGAACAATATAAGTGAATAAATAGCAAAACATTTTATAAGGATTTTCCCCCTTTCACTTTATATTAATTTTTAGTAAAGCGACGGACAAATCATCCCTCATCTCTGCCGAATGGTTTAATGATTGATGTAGAAACATTTCACTATACAGGCACGTCCTGGAATTGAAGCTTAATTAAGAAACACGATCGTTGTAGTTGTAGGGAATAAGGGTACCGACTCATTATTGCTTAGAAAATCAAACTTATCGTGGTATTCCAGAAAACAGAAAATTGTGAAATTGAAGCAAGCTACGTTATGCATCTGCGAGCTGTGAATTTCAATTTCAGGTCGTTCTGTAGAGTAAGAAATAGGTGTGGATCTTAATTCTTCAAGATTTAAAGATTGAGTTCGGTAGTTGACAGTTTTACTCTCTACTCCTATTTTTAGTTTTCTGTAGAAGAAAACTATTGTGCCAGCTTTGTCTGTCCGTCCGCACTTTATTCTGTCCGCACTTTATTCTGTCCGTCCTCAGATCTTAAAAACTACTGAGGCTAGAGGGCTGCAAATTAGTGTGTTGATCGTCCACACTCCAATCATCAAACATACAAATTGCAGCCCGCTAGCCTCAGTATTTTTAAATTTTATTTAAGGCTAAAGTTAGCCATAATCTTGCTTCTGGCAACTATGTAGGATAGGCCACCACCGGGACGTGGTTACAGTTTCATGAGCCGCGGCTCATACAGCATTATACCGAGACCACCGAAAGATAGATCTATTTTCGGTGGCCTTAATTATACGCTGTAGCGACTGTACAGAAAGCTCGATTGCGACGAGGAAAGTTCGGCGCATTTTTTACTTGTTATTTTTATCGTTTGTTTCTAGTGCCAGTGCAGTGACCAGTAATCATGTTGCCAATGCTCTCAGGCAAATGAAAGGTTAGAGGATTGTATATATATATATATATATATATATATATATATATATATATATATATATATATATATATATATATATATAATTCATACATACTTGCCCACTGTAATCCGTTCATCAGACGCACTCTGACCTTGACCGCACCCTTCTCAGTGCAAATGTCAATATGTACTTGACCACACTAAGTGGTGAAAGTTCAAAAAAGAAAAAGAAAAGCGCGCAGTTGAAGATGGCTGTGTGAAACGAAGATCGAACTGCCTGGATTGGGAGCACGAAAAATACCTCCGCTCAACTAGATAACCTATCTGAGCATTCTGCTTATGCCGATTGGCTCAGTGAGAATGTCGTGCGCTGATTGGCTTATTGAGGGGTGTGGGTGGGAGGAACGGGTAATCGGGTGCATTGGGTGAGGGTGAAGATAAATCGGCGCGCCGAATCGGCCGTATTCTTGATTGAATAATTAATTTTTGCTGCACGCAGTCTTACTGCACTATTGTTAATTTCAGTCAATACTCTAGGGTCCATTGTGCACTGTGTACAGTATGACCTACTGTATACGCTTGGCCAGTGATGTAACTGTATACTGTATTTATTGTGAATAGAAAATGGTACCAATGGGAAATGTAAATGACAGGGGAATATTATTGCATTTGAAATGGAGTAATATTGTGCATGCGTGCTCCGTGCCGTTAAACATTACTGGTAATCTGGGCATTGTGCTGTCATTTCATTGTTACACTTATACATAAACACACCCATTCATAAATTACGTTTAATATAAATTTTTTGGATGTCTTATGTGTGATGACAGTTACTTGATCGTAGTTTGTGGTGGTCATGTTACTGTGACGAAGTTATTGATTTACATATGTTGCTTTCAAAATGTCATATTTTTTGTATTGTATTTTATACACATTTTTCTTCATTTGGACTCTATACAGTTTTTTGTAAGTCAGAGTATATTTTCATAAGCTAGCCATGGTTCTTGTAGACAATTGGGGTGGCATAGAGTTAGCTTAGCCCAGGATGGCCTACACCATTCGTGTGTCCTGACTTTGTACGTACGTTCACCGTGAAAGCCTTTGAGGTATTGGTGCGGATGATTGATAGTACACACACACAAACACACACACACACACACACACACACACACACATATATATATATATATATATATATATATATATATATATATATATATACACACACATATATACATGCATACAAACTGACAACCCGGTGCTGGCCGGGAAAACTCTGAATGACAACCGATCTCTCTCTCTCTCTCTCTCTCTCTCTCTCTCTCCTCAACCCCATCCCAACCCCTTTAGTGGTATTGATGTCTTAGCCCCCACAGTATTCTTTTCCAGGTAGTAAGTCATATGTATACCGAAATTAGGTATGATACATTCGTAAAGTTACTAAGTGTATGGGCATAACCAACCCTGTTTCACTAGCAGAACCAGACCCGTTTCAGGAAAACCCTTCCAACCCCGCCCCCTGTGGTACCCTGTGGTGCTAGTGATGTCTTACCCCCACAGTGTTCTTTTCCAGATAGTAAGTTATATGTATACCAAATTTGGTTGAAATTGCTTAGTGCGTTTCATAGTGTATGTGGAACATACACACACACATACATACATACATTTATTTTTATATATATAGATTGATGAAACAAAGAAATGCAATGAATCTCTCAAGAGGCGCCTGGGATTCAGATATTGTTGATAAAATCTTCCTCCAACCAGCAATCAAGAAGATTAAAGAGAAATTGTCAACTGGCGTGACTTAACGGCTGACCTATGGATCTTCTCATACAAAAACCGCTTTTCTGTAACTATTTCTCATTCACTATTTGCCTGAGGAGAGAGACAGTTAGGTCTCTGAAATATAACCTTTATTTTCCACATTTTGGCGTTTTTGTGGGCTCCCTTATATTTGATACAGATATATATATATATATATATATATATATATATATATATATATATATATATATATATATATATTATATAAATTAATATAGAAATTGCCCGTAATGTCAGTCTATCAGTCTAGATAGCGTGCACTGAAACCCATCGTCTCAGCAACTTGTTGGACAGCAGAACGTTTTCTGTCCAAAACCAGGCTATGAATTTCCGCCTTTACCTGAAGTTAACAACCAACTTCTTGATGGTTAAGTCTTTGATTTTCTTGATGTTCATACCCTTATTTGGCAGATACGCTGTCAGGTCGCTGAAGACATGAAGTGGTTGCTGGGAGCAGTTACATAAAAGATTTTCTTTACCATCATTTCTGATCGAGGCCGGGAATTCGAACGGTTCAAGCACTTGGAGAGAGGGCTCCTTATAAGGAGATGAAGGAGTTTTGTTTATTTCACCACTGATCGGAATCTCATGAGATCGTGTTTGCTCTACCAGTATTTACCAGTTTTTTTCGATGCTTATTTCACGAATGTGGTTATTGTTTATATTTAGTCATATTTTGTTCTTATTACAATATAAGTATTATTATTATTATTATTATTATTATTATTATTATTATTATTATTATTATTATTATTATTATTATTATTATTATTGTGTAAGGTCCACAGTAATGTATCAGTAGAATGTGAGTCTTTATAAAAATGTATAAAAAGCTTTCGAACCCTGTCCTGGGTTCATTTTAAGTGGACTGAAAATGAACCCTAAATTTTATACATTTATATAAAGACTCACATGTTATTGATATATTATTGTGGACCTTATACAAAATTACTCCTGTTCTCGGCATTGAGAGTTCTACACATTATTATTATTATTATTATTATTATTATTATTATTATTATTATTATTATTATTATTATTATTATTATTATTATTATTATTATTAATACTTTAATGAATATATGCTCAGCTATTGTGGAGTGATGTTAATTTTCTTTTCAATCTGTAAAAGGGAAAGAAGTGTGGGTGTATTTGCTTTAACGTATTGAAATGTCAGTTGCCTGGGCTGGTGTTTGCTCCAGAGTAGATGACACTGCGTGCTTGACCTCCGCTAAGATAAAATCGAATATTCTTTGCAGTCATTCAAGGCCTGTTGTCAAAACCTCGTCTGTCATAACCTGGGAAATATACTTTGCAGCGATGATTTGTTTAACCGTTCTTCCTGTCCTGAAGAATAGTGTTGACTCGGTTCTTAAAAAAGAGAGAGAGAGAGAAGTAACAGACGTGAGTGATCAGTAGTCCGACAGTGTATAAATTATCATCACGTATTCGAAAACAACGGGGCCTCGAGATCATCGAAATCATTTGTAAGATCTCTCTCTCTCTCTCTCTCTCTCTCTCTCTCTCTCTCTCTGTACTTAAATAGCAACTGGATGTAGCAACGAAACTATTGTTCTTTTATGGTACACATTTTTTTTTCTTGCAAAGTCGGCTTCTAAAAGCTAATTTCCCTGACTTTAAATGTATTTTTTTCCTAGATGGAAACCACTTGCGTGAGCAATTGCTAGAGTTCTGTGCGCTGAAGAATCACATATATCCCCTTGTTAAAGTAAGCGGGCTAACGCGAACTAGACACTTTGGGAAAAAATTGTCGAAAGTCCTAACCGCAAATTCCCGAATGTGATGGAGCAGGTGCATGCGATAATAATTCGGGCTCAAGATGCTACCAGAACATGTTACGATAAAAGGTATATATAATCTCTTTAAACTGGATAGAAACTTTGTGCGTGGGCGTTTTTACTGTCCAGTTGATCTCGACGAGGAGAAACTTTTTGGTTTGTTGTAATTGTTTCTTATTGTTTTCCTTTGAATGCAGTTTCATTTTTCTTTTCAGTCGTTCTTGTATAGTTTACTTTTCGTTTCCTCTCGATTTATTTCATTTACCTTCCTTATTTTCTTTGTAGTATTATTATTTCTTGCATTTCTCTTGCCTATTGCCTTTTAATTCGATGTCATGATTTTTATTTATCATTTGCCATTTATTACGTAGTACCCAAAACTTGCAACCATTTAAGAGACCGTTTTTGTTATGCATTTTAAATTATCATCTCCGGTTTTATTTCCTTCTTTTCATTACCATTTTGTATATAATTTCTTTGTGTTGCTTAGATTTACAAGGCGCGTACAAAGATTGGATAGTTTAGTTAACCCTTTTAAGTATGAAATTAAGATTCACGATGCGTGCCTTTTCAGAAAACTGGGGAGATTATCTTCATTGTTAAGTTAGATGATCCGTCATACCACTAAAGATTCCTGGCACAAGATGAAGATCGTGTAAATAAAGTGAATATCTGGCTATCACACATTAAATAAACTGCTTGAAGCAGCTGTTTCATGAATAACAAGTGACCCATTCCCCAATTAATAGGAAAATACTTCTCTACAAATCAAGATGACGTAGCTCAAGAAGTAACGGTCCGCAAGGCGAGAACGGTTGTGCTTAAATAGATAAATAACAGATGTTCATTTTGTTACGCCGAGCTTTAATCGATTAGAAATGAATTTATCATCATTGGTTTTAGTGTAAAAAAATGATTTATTATCTTGTCTCATTAACTTCATGTGCAATTTACTAAATGAATTTCCCCCCCTCGCAAGATATAAAAGCATGAGGCCTCTTGGCACAGGAAAAAGTAAAAAGTATAAATTTGACCTGGTATGGCACAACTTGTTCATGCGAGAGTGGAAGACCTTGAAAGCTTTTTCTTTGAATAAATAAATGTTCCATTTGTTTTAAGGAAAAGCTATGGAAGATAAATGGAGATTTGATTTTATACCATGGAAGGAGTGGAGATATTCAGCTCGCCTTTGAGGTAAACAAATGCATATGCAGGAATGTAAATCGGCGGAGTGGTATAATAAAATGATATTTAGTTGTGAGGGAAGGGAAGGCACGCTTTCTTCTGGAACTTATTGGAAGCCTGAAATATTTGAAAGGGCATGTTTTATTTGATTTTTTTTTAATATGTTGTTGTGTTAGAGTGCCCGAACGTGTGTACGTTGTTATTTTCAAGTAAAAGATATAATCTAGCTCGAAATTTGTAAAGAATTGATGAGTGCCCGTGACCTATGCCCAGTTTTTAACAAGTTTGCTTGTCACATTCGCCTGATTGGTTTCGTAATGAGTGTGTGTTGCTAAACATGTTTGGGTGTGAGAAATACATGAACGGCTATCAGTGATCAGGTTTACTTTTCAAAATGCTTTGGATAAAAGGATACATGATGTGTTAGCCCCATCAGAATTGCTCTTCAGCCCCCAGCTGCAACCCCCTTCATTCATTTTACTCTACCTCTTTTCTTATTCTCTTTCTTCCTTCTTGCTATCCACCCTCTCCTAAGAATTGTTTCATAGTGCAACTGCTTTGAGGATTTTCCTCCTGTTACACCTTTCAGACCTTTTTACTCTCAATTTCCGTTTCAGCGCTGAATGACCACGTAGGTCTCAGTGCTTGGCCTTCGGCCTAAATTCTATATTCCGTTCCATCAAAATTGCCCAGATGGTTTGAAAGTGGTTATGTAAAGCTAATTACAGGATAAACGTCAAATCGAATGCTTGTTATTGTACGAAGCCTGACGCACTAATTAACATTAAATGCTCGATTAAAATTGCACGAGACGCTCGCAGGTGAACATGCGATGTTCAGTCACGTTCTTCATGACAGATACAACCAGGCGACCTGAAATTATATGTGTGTCATTAGCTGTATGAATGGGAAAGTAGTGACGTCCAAATAGAATTAATAAAAGGCGAAACGTGCGGTTGGTCACTTAACTGTGTTTCATGACTCATGTTGCGAATCGCTTAATTGATAAGAATAAAATTAGCTTCTCGGGTGTAGGTGTATTGTTACGTTGTTGTTTTCTGTTTAGGGTATGTTGCTTGTTTGTTTTCAACTCTTAAAAGCTGTTGCCAAAGGAAGTAAAAGCCTCCTGACCAGGTGTACGTTATTTTCACAAACAAAATATGAATATTAAAACAACACGTAATTTAAGACTGAGTAGGAAACTTAAACTGCATTTATCTTTATAGTTTTTGTTCAGAGTGGAGCAAAAGGAAATGTCTTGGTTGCATCGGAAACCTCTTTGTCTTATATACCTCTGGAGAAATTGTTCACAGAGATATACGGTATATGAAAGAAACCTTTTGGTCAGTTAGTGTATTTCTGTGTCATTAGGTTCTCGTAAGTGGCAAGGTGGAATTATGAACTTGGCCAAAGCAAGGTTTCTTCTTCTTCTTCTTCTTCTTTGTTGTTTCCAGTAAGTCTACTGCAAGGCGAGAGTTTCTGTAGGGCCTCTGATGATAGTTTATTGGTGTTTTTGGTTCGAGATCAAAATATAGAGGTACGGGAAGGTAAGGTGCATGATTATATATTGAACAGAAACGAAATTGAGTGTTAGGATGAAATCATGTTTCAGAAGTGGAGTAAGTTTTTGTAATTTCTGTACTGCATGCATCCTTACATAACTGTACACATACAGCCTATATATACGCATATATACATATATATAGTATATATATATATATATATATATATGTATATATATATATATATACATATATATATAATATATATAATATAAATATATATATATATATATATATATATATATATATATATATATAAAATCACAGATATTAAGCTCTAAGTACCGATTAATATCGAATGCACCATACCTTCGGAAATAACTTACGCCCAAAGAACTATTAGATTAAGTATGTAATTAGAACAGTGTTACTGAGTAGCAAAAGGAAATCTGTTAAGCATATATTTCACTTGAATTGTACATATAAATACTGCTCCCTAAGAAGCAACTTCCTTCACTTGAGATCGTCGCAATTTACGGTCTACGTACAGAGGACAAGAGAGGAAACTAAGGTATTTACTATGTACATTAAGCGACAGTCGAAGAAACTGATCGGAGCAACCTTCATCTTCGGTGTCTGTTGAAGAGTTTGATGAGGTTAATACCACAGTAAAACGGTACACAACTGTTTTGCGGGTAACAAAGATCTTGTTTGTTAGTGTGGTCCTCTAGAGAAAGCAAGATTGTGGTCTTTGTCTCATCATTCCTTCTGAATGATGATATTTCTGTGCAATTAAACACGCTCATTACTTTAGTAACCTGTGTATACCGGAGTGTTCCAGCATCAGTTTCCAGCTCATCTCTAATTCAGCATCGCTCAAGTCTGTTTTACTGTTACCTACCCCCCAACTTATTTTTATATTGTATATGCTTAATTTTTCCCTGGTTTTTGCCTACACATTAATCTAGCTTTTCTTCTTCATCTTCGAAAATGTCAACTGAGTACACTCGTCTTAGAGTTGGGGTTTCTCCCGTTTGCTCTACAATACTAATCATTTCATCCTTCTTGTCTCTCAGAATAAAAAACCTTTTTCAAATACTCTTCATTCTCGTTCTGTCATCCTTCCTTCCTCGGGATATTCTCATGATGCACTTGTCTTACCACTTTTCAGAAAGTCCTTTATAACATCTTTAGCTTATTTTTTTTTTTATTTCATTAACAGCAGACTCTTTCATTAGACGTAGAATACTTGACATAACTTTCTCACGCATTTCCATCTTAATCGAGTTAACTCCTGAAGAGTGATAAAAAGCGTCTGCCCTTCTCTACTCCACTACTCTGTCATTATATGGAAAAATTACCTCCTAATAACGAAAGAGGCCCACGTTCTGTCCTACTTTTGCTCACTAACATCTGTTTCACCGCCATAATCTCCTTTCATCAACACTCATTATCACCCTTCGACCCCCAGCTGCAACCCCTTTCATTCCTTTTACTGTACCTCCGTTCTTATTTTCTTTCTTCCTTCTCACTTTCCTCCCTCTCCTAACAATTGTTTCATAGCGCATATGCAAGGTTTTCCTCCTGTTACACATGTTAAACCTTCTTTACTCTCAATATCCGTTTCAGCGCTGAATGATCTCATAGGTCCCAGCTTATGGCCCTTGGCCTAAATGTTATATTCCACTTCCTAAGTGCAATGCTTCTGTAATTACCACATTCTAGTACGAATTCCAGTTCTCAATTGCCAGGCTTTGTTTCCTCGTTTCATACTTTGCAGAGCATTCTTTTAGTGGGCGCGGTACATTACATTTTCACTTGAAATCTTCACTGCGATTAGCTTTCCGGCTTCTAGGTTTGCTTATTACTGATTCCAGTTCAAAAAGTGCGTATGTAAGTATGTTTATAATATATATATATATATATATATATATATATATATATATATATATATATATATATATATATATATATATATGTATATGTATGTATGTATGTGTGTGTGTGTGTGCTGATATTTTTGGGTATGCTTTCCACTGAAAGCTTTGAAGCCCAAAAGTAAGTGATTAAGAAAATCTCTTTGCCAAGCTGTATTCGGAGATACGTCAGTCAGAAGTTTGAGTTTAGTGTTTAAATTATTGAAGGTACCCAGTTCCGAGTCCCGGGCGAAGCGAGGGCGGTTTTGATACTCTCCGTTAAAATCAGTTGTGCCTCCTTTGCATTAAACAATTATTTATGCACGTGGTCACTAGTTGACTGTAGTGTATCCCGGCTTAGGTGAAGATAGACATAGAGCCCGATGCTTCATTCAGTAATGGCCACGCCATCTGCAGCCATCGTATAGAAACTTAGCGTGGCGTATAAATGCCAGAGACATAATAGCGCATTTAGATGAATACTTTCAACTGCTTACTGATTAGCAAACGCCTTCCGTGTGGCCAGAAGTGGGAGGAAAGCAGTTCTCTCCGGAAAATGAAGTAATCAGACGGCAACGCGAGATACTCTTGGTTATGGACTTCATCTTGGTCAAGCAATTATGTACTGTTACTTATTTATTTAATTTTTGCATCCAGTCACCGCCAGTTGTATTCCTTCCCCACATTCCCTCTCTCTTTCGGTCTCATGAAAACAACGTTGTATTATTTGCAAGAGCAAATTCCGTGGATGCAAAGGTTTTGGTCAGTGGGCGAGGTCAGAGCAATGTGTGGGTGATAACTATGTATTCTCTACAGGAAAAAACGTCCAAATATTGTGCAGTGAAAGTAGTAGTTATTACTCAAGTATTTTGTTTAAAATGAAGGATGGAAGCACTAATAGCTTAAAAGATACTGCCTTCACTCGACATTCTTAAAGTGATCCTCTGGCAATATTTACCCCTCGGATGAAAATGAAAATTTGAATTAATATAAAACACAAAGAAACGATAAAAGTCTTGTTAGGAACAACTAATGAATTTTCAATCTTCCTCTTGGAAGGCAAGTCCTTAGAGTAGGTACATTGCACGAAATATGCAGTGACGTGTTGAAGATTCCCCTCGAAGAATGTTACGGCACAAGTATTGCTGGAAATTCATTTTTTCTGTCGTATGCCTTCTTAATTTTACTTCGATAAAATGGTTGTCAAGTACAGCAGTACATGAAAGAGGTAATAAATAATGTCATAAGAAGTCCTCTTTCACACTGGACAACATTTTTCCACAATATGGAACGGGAGAAATGATCTAGAAAATGCTCTTGTCATCTTTCACACTGGACAATATTTTTCTACAATATGGAACAGGAAAAATTATCGAGAAAATACCCTTGTCCTCTTGCACACTCAATATTTTTCCACAATATGGAACGGAAAAAAATCGAGAAAATTTTCACACTGGACAGTATTTTTCCACAATATGGAACAGGAAAAATGATCGAGAAAATACCCTTGTCCTCTTTCACACTGGACAATATTTTTCCACAATATGGAACGGAAAAAATGATCGAGAAAATACCCTTGTCCTCTTTCACACTGGACAATATTTTTCTACAATATGGAACAGGAAAAATTATCGAGAAAATACCCTTGTCCTCTTGCACACTGGACAATATTTTTCCACAATATGGAACGGAAAAAATGATCGAGAAAATACACTTGTCCTCTTTCACACTGGACAGTATTTTTCCACAATATGGAACAGGAAAAATTATCGAGAAAATACCCTTGTCCTCTTTCACACTGGACAATATTTTTCCACAATATGGAACGGGAGAAACGATCTAGAAAATACCCTTGTCCTCTTTCACACTGGACAATATTTTTCCACAATATGGAACAGGAAAAATGATCTAGAGAATACCCTTGCCCTCTTTCACACTGGACAATATTTTTCCACAATATGGAACAGGAAAAATGATCTAGAGAATACCCTTGCCCTCTTTCACACTGAACAATAATTTTCCCACAAAATGGAACGGGAAAAATGATCGAGAAAATACCCTTGTCCTCTTTCACACTGGACAATATTTTTCCACAATATGGAACAGGAAAAATGATCGAGAAAATACCCTTGTCCTCTTTCACACTGGACAACATTTTTCCACAATATGGAACAGGAAAAATGATCTAGAGAATACCCTTGCCCTCTCTCACACTGGACAACATTTTCCCACAATATGGAACAGGAAAAATGATCTAGAGAATACCCTTGCCCTTTTTCACACTGGACAATATTTTTCCACAATATGGAAAAAACAGGAATAAAACTGATTTTCAATATGGAACAGGAAAAATTAGAGAAAATACCCTTGTCCTCTTTCACACTGGACAATATTTTTCCACAATATGGAACGGGAGAAACGATCTAGAAAATACCCTTGCCCTCTTTCACACTGGACAATATTTTTCCACAATATGGAACAGGAAAAATGATCTAGAGAATACCCTTGCCCTCTTTCACACTGGACAATATTTTTCCACAATATGGAACGGGAGAAAGATCTAGAAAAAAATGACAATATTTTCTGGAAGAGGAAAAATGATCTAGAGAATACCCTTGCCCTCTTTCACACTGGACAACATTTTCCCACAATATGGAACGGGAAAAATGATCTAGAGAATACTCTTGCCTTTAGCTTTTGTTACACTCGCTGTTTGTGGAGAGAGAAATTTATTTACGGTTACAGAGAATCATATACCAGTGACTTACTGTACGTCTGTTAATATCTCTGAAAATAGTGTGAAAACCTCTGGAGGTTGTGTGAACTGTAATAGCATTTGACAGTATTATTGTTCAGGGGATATAAAATTTGTGAATAGTTTCATGTTGAAGTTGTCAGGATAAACAAGAAATGCTAACAATCATTATATTTCCAAAATAATTAATCACTGACAATGTAAAAGAAGTGGACATGTCTAAAAGGGCCTATTCTTGAATGGGTCTTCGCCAAACACAGGGAAAATCCTAAATTGCATTGTGAAACAAGAATCACGAAACCAGCTACTTACGGAGTTTGTGAAAATGCATATGCTAATCTCCTTTCTGTGGCAAAGCCTTGTTTTGTTGAAAATATCTATTAATATCTGTTAACCGCCAAGTTTTAATATTTGTTTTGTTAAGGCTCCGACCGTCAACCGCAACACTTTACGACGACTGAAGTTATTTTTATCAAAGATATGTAGTCTTTCTTCACTTCTCAAGAAGGCTGGAATGGGCTTCTTAAGCACTGACCATTATGAATAAATTTGATTATACACATATATTATATATATATATATATATGTGTCTATGTGTTTTTATACACACACACACACACACACACACACACACACACACACATATATATATATATATATATATATATATATATATATATATATATATATATATATATATATATGTGTCAAATATAAGGGAGCCCTTAGAAACGCCAAAATGTGGAAAATAAAGACTATATTTCAGAGACCCAACTGTCTCTCTCTCCTCAGGCAAATAGAGTATATATATGTATATATATACATTATAAATACACACACACATGTATATATGTATAACTGTATATGTTTGTTTGTGTGTTTATATATATACATATATATATATATTTGATGGAACTCTGTTTTAACAGAAAATATTTCACAATCATATTATACGTGTGTGTGTGTGTGTGTGTGTGTGTGTGTGTGCTGATTTGAACGTAAATGAGAATATCTGACCATTTAAAGGTTTTCACATTACCATACAATATGGAATCTATGACTTCCTTTTAACAAGGTATTCCTGTGTGGTACATGATGTATCTTTGTGAGTATGCAAACGTTTTTTAGTTTGCTAAAACCTTCAGCTATTGATGAGTGGCAGATCTATTTTCTTGACAATTGTTCAGAAATGTTTTACTTATCACAGTTTTCCAGTAATTCCATGACTGTAGTAATACCTTAACCATTAGTTTTCTGTTTTGTAAGTATAATGTTTTGTCGTGAAATGATGCAAATTTGTTTAAAATAGCATGATTGTGGACGAAGAGCGATGTAATGGACTCAAGAATAAAAGAATTGTTATCAAGTTCTCAGTATTTTTTCATTTTACGAGCTTCAATCTTGGAAATAGAGAATGCTTACCTTAGTTTAGAAAAAAAAAATTGGTTAAGTATGCAGTCATCTGTTGTCCAATGAAACCTGCAAAATAGATAAACTTCTCTCCAAATATATATATATAAATGTATATTTTTATATATTATATATGTATATGCGTGTATGTATGTATATATATACTGTATACATAAATATACACACATGTATACAATATGTTTTTGTGTTTATTTATATATATACATATATATATATATATATATATGTGTATATATATATATATATATATATATATATATATATATATATATATATATATATATATATATATATATATATATATATATATATATTTTAATGGGATTACAAATAGTAGTTTGCTCGCTGATCCTTTGAGTAATAAAACCAATTCATTGATTGGTTTCAACCTCATTACCACCTCGAATGAATTAGGGCTCTCTCAAAGGTGGACTAGTTATGTTGCTGGTATTCGAGCAAGTCTTAAGGTGCTCTCATCTACCATATATCTCATTGGGTTCATCTGAGTAATGATAGTAATTCCAGCATTTCTTCCTCTTCTTCGAACAGGTGATTTGGAAAAGCTTAGAATCCTAATAAAAGTTCATGCTGTGATGATGGATACTTTGATGAGAATGTAATCTCAAAAAAAAATTTTTTTTTCTTAGAATATCAATGTGGATTGAAGATTTGCCTTCCCCCTTAGAAAACTTCTCAGCCACTCAAGTGAAACTTGGTGTGGATTATTAAAATTTGAATTTAATTGTCGAAATGTCCTCTTGAACATTACGAATCTTATTTGGCAAATATCATCAGTTAATCACAAGGGGATGTGTGGTGTTCCTTGAGTAAGAAATTGAAAACATTCTGGTATCATTTTCGTCTTAGTTTTGTAGCAAATGTACCATTCATGAATCTCTACAGAAATTAGGTTTCCTCGTTGAATAGCAACTTTTATGATAAAAAAAAGAAATCGGTTGTAGGACCGTCAGTGCAATCTCCCGACCCCCTGTAATGGTGAATCTCTGCGAGGAATATTTTGAATTAATATCTTGCTGCGCATGAAGCCTCAAAAACGAATTTTTCTAAACACATTGATGATCATGTTTCGAATAGCATCTGGGGAGATTTCAATACTTAACACATTGATGATCATGTTTCGAATAGCATCTGGGGAGATTTCAATACTTATCTTGAATAGGTGGCTGAGGTTATGTCCACACGGGTAACCCGAAAAAGAGTATGAGATCGTTCGTTAACCCAATTACTGCAACCTGCATATATCATCTATCAATTTACCAACAAGTTAGACGAAATTTACCACATAGGTCCAAAGCAGATGGATTCTGCCGGCAAAATAGAAGTCTCAGACGGTGAAAGAATCGATGTTACCAGTCATCTCAAACCGAATAGCCACTTCGTTTTTCACTATGCAAAAACCGTTGGAATTTGTTCATTAATTTATTTTTAAACGAAACAAGCTGAATTCAATGTTTATAAAGTACTTAATGAAATTTTTACGAAAATTTTTGCCATAGAAATGGGATGCTCAGTATGACAAAGATTATCAAAACACTAGAGAGAAATGAAATATGGATTAGAGAACTTTGGTGCCATCTAACATAAAGGTTTCAGGTTGTCGCATTAAGTGGAATGGGGCTTCGAAGCTCTTCAAAAGCTCATGCCTTCACAAAAGGAAGATTTTGGACTCCACCGTAATCAGTTAAACCAACGTCACGATTCCATCAAATTACTGACACGATTATGTACAGACCCATTATGAACAGTCCCCTAGACGCTGTTAGTACATTTTAGGGGTAGAAAAAAGGATGATCAAATAAATCAACGTCTTAATCCTTATTTATCAGAAGACTAGCAAGAGAACCATCTTTTATAATTTTCCCAAATATATTCTTAGTGGGGTTTGCTTTGAAGTATCTTCCTCATCCGGTTCTCAACTGTCATTTTGGACTGAGATTGCTGAGACCCACTGCAGTTGGCTAATTACTTGGTACGTGGTTCACTGCTGCTTCCAGCTTTGGCGCAGTGGGTCTTTGCTTACTTGCTTCTATGGTTATGCCTTGCCCAGGAATCGAACCTTAGTCCTTTCGCCAGTAAGGCTAGTGTCACGCTGTATGCAGCTTTGCACAAAGATAAAGTTCCTCATTGGACGGGTTGGTATCGTTCTCGGTTAGCACTCTGCTTTCCCGCTTTCGATTCTCCGACCGGCCAATGAAGAATTAGAGAAATTTATTTCTGGTGATCGAAATTCATTTCTCGTTGTAATGTGGTTCGGATTCCACAATAAGCTGTAGGTCCCGTTGCTAGGTAACCAATTGGTTCTTAGCCAGGTGAAATAAATCTGATCCTTCGGGCCAGCCCTAGGAGAGCTGTTAAGCAGCTCAGTGGTCTGGTTAAACTAAGGTATAACTTCTTTTATACAAAGGTAAGGTCAATGAGTGCATGAGTAGCAGAATTTAACATGAGACTGCTTTTAACTGTAGTTGTATTCAGGCAACACCTACCTTGTGGTCTGGTGGGGGGAAAAAAGCGGAACCCTGCCAGTTCTTTCCGGACATTGGACTATTATGAAAGTAATTTGGATCGTTATGTTATACAGACATCTTGCTCAAGCAATTACTTGTATATTTTTTTTTGTTTTGCCTTCAGTCATGGTGGTTTGTTTTCTTATACCATATGCTCTCTTTTTCTCTCCTGAGCTATTACATCGCTGTGAGATTTATTACAGGTGTTGATGGCAGAGTAAGATAAGGCCTACCTTTAGTTTAGAATATTTAGTTTTTTTTTTTTTCGGAGGCAAAATTCAAGTGGAATCCATGGAAATTGTAGTTATTATTCAAGTAATATCTTTAGAGTATCTGCAGAGGGCTTAGAGAGCCAATATGTTTGTGAAAATATAGTTCTGAAATATAATGTTAAACGTTAACTTTATGCAAATGCCCTTTGGAGATCTAAAAAGGTACACTGGTTTTAAGAGGGATGTGTAAGACATCGAGCTCTTGTCCTAGTGTTTGTGAATTCATTGCATAACCCAGGGACAAGTAAAAAGAAAGAAAATAAAGAAATAAAAAACTGTGGTTTTTATACTCAGATAGTGACACCTGCTTCTGGAGAAAGATTAAAGAAAACAACAAAAGAAAGACTGCAACGATTGAGAGTCCTTCGGGGAAAGTAGAACAAACATTGTACTGATCAGTCTGCGGATTGATGGCCTCAAGGTAGTTAGTGAGGGAGGAGGAGGAGGAGGAGGAGGAGGAGGAGATGACCTGACCTTAATGGTGGAAAGCTGAAGAGGAAGGTGAGGAAATTTAACCAAACAGAAGAGAATGAATTACCAGAATTACAGCAATCATATGAATGAGACATGAGTAATGTTGCTGGAAGGTTATTGTCTCATGAAGGTAATGTTAAGCAGAAAATGATTGCTTTTTATCATAGAAGAGAAGAGAAGAGATGCAATCAAAGAACAACGCACAAATTCGTAGGTAAATATAGGTGCCGTTGCAAAGCCCATGAAACTAAACTAACAGGCGGAGAGGTAATGAATCTGATGAAATGACGTCTGATTATCTGGGTGAATGACCTCCCTTGCTGGCTTATGTTGAATGTGGTAAGGATAGGAAAAGGGACAGAAAACTGGGAGAAATGCCTGCTATTGAAGATAAATGAACGTGACTACTCTAGAGGAGGTCTTTAGTAAATTTGGCTTTGTAGAAGTCGTATGGGTGAGCCGTGGTTTTTGAGAAAGTGGGAGTCATGTCAATTTTCCACTGCTTTCATGAACTGATAAAGGTCCAAAGCAGCGAGATGAAATCAGGTTGAACCTGTGAATCCCTTGATGATTATGAATATAACCATCAAGAAATAAGTAAATAAATAAATAAAGAAAAGAAAAGGAATGCACAGGAGGACGAATTAGCGCGAGGAAATGTCCTGGACTGGACGGTTCTCTTCTCGATTACTCAGAAACCGCTAAAAAAAGGAAAAATGACTGAGAAGGCTTCTAATCAGAGTAACAGAGAAATGAGGGTCAGAGCGGATGTTTTTCATTTAAAAAGCAGAGAAAACTACAGACAAACTAAGACGGAAGAAAGACCCGGATATTGTTAGTTACAGGAGTTGCCGAGTGACGCTTTGGTGCAGACCGTCTCAAACAGAGCTGTCATTTACTGTCTGGATTGCGTTTTTGTTAGCAGGTAGAAAATAGGATCTAAATAGGAATGTTTTACGTGTTATAATATTTTTGTAGGCTTTAGGGAAAGCTGCTGAGTTTCTGTTGGCATTAAAGATGAAGTTTATACCTTTAATGTTGGAAAAATTTGATTAGGTGGATTGGTTTTGAAAGTTCGAGTTTAGATCTGCGTAAAATTCTTCCCCTAGGGAAACGGTAGGCTTCTATGTGAAACGTATTATTTATTGATTAGTATAATAAGTTAATTTTACAACAAACAACGCTGTTATATCAAAAAGCGCATAGATGGAAAATATAAATAAAAACTAGTAGCTTAAGGTTTCTGTAATGAGGACTCTACTGAACTGTACTCTTGCAGTCTAATCCAAGACCTAATCTATGCGTAGAGTGTTCATTAATTTAAAAACACTGAATTATTATTTGCGTCACTTTGAAGTAATTAAAACGGAATAATTAACACGTAAACCTCTTAATTAAATCCAGCTTCTTCTCAGAAGCTGAAAATATCACAAGTTGAAAGACAACATCCTCTCCGATAACCTTGGAAAGACGACAGTTACCATCATCATCTGTGATCTCGGAGGGAAGGTGTCCTTTTCTTTGTCTGAAAGGCTTTTATTTGACTGGAATATTTCTCTGTCAACAAGGAGAGAAAACTCCTCACAGAACGCTTAGGGCTGAATAGCTGTCTGGAAGCTTTGAGCCTCACCAGTTTAACCAATTTTTTTTAAGGCAATTTACAGCAATGCCTCACTTTCTCGATCGAAATGTGAAAAAATGCATACAGATAAGCGTAACATTTTAGAAAAAGGAAAGCTGGAAGCCTGAGAATATAAGTAAATATTCTACACATTGTTATCTCTTTTGATAACACAAGAATGTAATTTCCAGATTTTGTGGGAGGGTTAGGGTCTCAGTATCCCAAATATTTTATTTTAAAAACGAAATTGTTCGCAACAGAATTCAAACCACCAAAGTACCAAATTTTGGTACAGCATTGTGTGTGTTCTGTGTTGGTGGGTGGTGGGGTTGGGGAGGTATTTATCATCAGCAAAACTGTACATATTTCCATAATTGTGAATATTGAGTGTCTGTGACAAGCCCGCTATACCCTAGTGTAGTATTCATCATTTGAAAGCGTGGCGCTTAAATAATCATTAATTCATGTAGCAAACATCCCGGCATCATTGTCAATACAAGTAGATGCTTGGTGGAATGTACAGAGAGCGAATGTGCTGTGAAAATGTGGATGTGAAATTATTTCCTTTCTTGTGATAACAATTATTTGTTAGTGTAAGCTTAGTGGAAGACCATCGAGATGAGGCCAGGAATATAAAGCTGTAAGCCAGTGAAGACTAGAATATCCTCGTGTGAGAAAGTATAGGACAATGGGAAAATCAGGTCATTAAGAAGTGGTACGATAGATTCAATGACCAACATTACCATTAGTCACCTATAATCAAAGCATTATGTTGAAAGTCTGGTTAAAATGCTCGGTAATCCGTGCAACCTTATGGATGTGTTTTATTACACTTAATTAATAGTTATCCCGCGTGGACCATGGACGCAACGAACCCAAGTAAGGGCACTTTGGAGTTTGACGTGCCCTTCCAGTACAAAGTCCAAAAGTGTATTACTTCAAAGGCGCTCGCTTTAGGTGTCCATGAAGTGCAGACAAAAGATTGGAAGGTAATGAAAATTATAAATAGAAAATTTAATTTAATTCTCAAAAGCCTAAATAGTTAAAATCCGCCATAGAATATTGCTCTCCTAAATTAAAGATGGATTAAACAATTTTGAATCGTAATTTTTTCTAAACGCTGCTACATAGGTAGTACGATACCTCCTTTTAAAGAGAACATGCTGTTCGTTTTTAACTTTGTTTTTTTTTTTATTTCGTGCTCAATAGAGAACGAAGATAAAAAAAATTACATATTTTGGTATTGGTATTGCCAGTTGGCGGACATCTCTGGAACTTGTGCGTACAGAGGAAAAAAAGTTTACTGGATTAGGCACTCGTTTCATATCTTCTTCTTCTTCTTCTTCTTCTTCTTCTTCTTCTTCTTCTTCTTCTTCTTCTTCTTCTTCTTCTTCTTCTTCTTCTTCTTCTTCTTCTTCTTCTTTGTTTTATTTTTTTTTTTGGTTTTGTTTTTCATTTTCAAGATTGATGCAACAATCGCTCTTGTTCACTGGGCTTTTACTTTTATATAAAAGACAACTATTGAGATGACTTTGTCTGTCCGTCCGCACTTTTTCTGTCCGCCCTCAGATCTTAAAAGCTACTGAGGCTAGAGGGCTTTAAACTGGTATGTTGATCATCTACCCTCCAATCATCTAACGTACCAAATTGCAGCCCTCTCTCAGTAATTTTTATTTTATTTAAGGTTGAAGTTAGCAACAACACAGGTCACCACAGCCGGCAGAGAGTTTCATACAACATTATAAACTGTACAGAAAACTCGATTGTGCCGAAGAAACTTTGTTCATTTTTACTTGTTTCTTTTTCCGTCTAACTGTGCCTTCTTTCATGATATTCTCGTTTAGAGCAACTGTAAGGATAATAATTGTTTTTCACCCAAAAATACTTTGGAAAACTGTTCATAAATTGTTGGGGAAAATATATTGACCAAACATCCATATAGCTAATGTGCAGAAAATTTCCTTTCCGTGCCTCCTTCTAATTTATTGCGCTCTTCATTGGTTTTAATTTGCAGGGGTATAATATTTGAAATTACGGGTCTCCATTGAAAGAATACTGTAGGTTTGCGCAGTCTTTCATTGGGTAGTGAGCCATAGACCTGGAAACACTAATCTTAAGTAAAAGAGTTCTCGCCTGGCGGATGCCAGACACCTACGTGCAAAACGACTCCATATAATTATCTTAAAATGCTTGTGCAAGCAACAAACAACTCTTCTCTGTTGATTTTAATCAAAACAATGATTGCCAAAGCTGAACATCTCATTATCTTCTGTACCTCTTCATATTCATATTTCTGAGTCTTCTTTTTTAGCTCATTTTGATTTCCAAGGTCATTCAGTTCTTTTACCCGCTGCTTCTAGGGTGATCATAGTGATTTAATTTTTCCTTTTATTTTTGATTGCGTTTTTGATCATTTTTGTCTTAAAATATTCTGTATATTTAATTTTAGCAGGTTTTGTTACTTTTATAAGTTTCGTCTATAAACATTTTAGGTTTTAACAGTTTTTCTACGAATTTTTGAGCTGAGTTTTCCCCTAGTTAATTTTTAATTTAATTTTTTAGCCTTGAAAACGGGATTAATCCCGAAACCTTGGGTAAGTAACAAGGAAATTGTTCTCCGCAATGTTCGTCATCTTGTTCTTTCATCTCCTTGGTTCTGTGAGAGCAGTGACCTGCCCCTTTAGCTATCTATCTACAGTATTATCCATCTGTCCGGTCATTCTACAGATACTTGACAATGAGGACTGTTAGTCCTAGAAAGCTTGTAACTTTTCCTGAAGAAATATCTCCGCTAGATACCGTCCAGTTTTAATGCGGTCCTTTTAGTATGTATGTATGTATGTGTGTATATATATATATGATTATTATCACTTTTGTATATATATATATATATATATACATACATACATACATACATACATACATACATACATACATACATATATATATATATATATATATATATATATATATATATGTATATACATGCAAGCATACATACACTTTCTTTCTCTCTTACAAAGACTCATAAAAGAAACAAATAAATTCGAATAAGCCACTATATTTCGGCCAATCCACATGGCACTCGTCTTGGTGAAAAATAATAATTGTCACAAGGGCAACATTTACATGGGTGTTAAAAATGTTTAGACAGAACTGGTTCCAATTTGCCAATCTCAGCGGTACCGAACGTCCAGTTCATATTAGCCGTGATAAACTTTTCCACGCGCACACTCTTAAAAGTTAAGTGGAGTGGAGGTACCACTGGAGAAACGCCACCTGTAGTTGAAACTAGTTTTCGAAAAGTGCCAAGACTACCACCGCCACTTATAGTTGACACTAGTTTTCGAAAAGTGCCAAGGCTCCCACCGCCACTTATAGTTGACACTAGTTTTCGAAAAGTGCCTGGGAGTCTTGTCCACTCGATCGCCTCTAAATTGGTTGTGCAGTTTTGCGCATTTTTGTAGTTTTAGTTTTCTGTAGAAGAAAACTGGTGTGACGACTTTGTCCGTCTGCACATTTTCTGTCCGCCCTCAGATCTTAGAGTTTGCTGAGGCTAGAGGGCTGCAAATTGGCATGTTGATCATCCACACCCCAATCATCAAACATACCAGATTTCAACTCTATAGCCTGAGTAGTTTTTATTTTGTTTAAGGTTAAAGTTGGCTATAATCGTATTTCTTGCACCGCTATAGGTACCAACAACAAAGGCCACCGCCGGGCCGTGGCTATGCTTCATGGGTCGCGGCTAAGCGTTTCATGAGCCGTGGCTGAGGCCACCACCGGACCGTGGCTGAGTTTCATGGACCGCGGCTGAAAGTTTCATTCAGCATTATACGCTGTACAGAAAACTCGATTGCGCCGAAGAAATTTCGGCGCATTATTTTACTTGTTTATTTTTATTTTTACTTAAAGACAGTCTAAAAGCTGTCTAAAAAGCATTCTAAAATTTTTAAAAGATCTTAAAAGGTTATTGAAGTCTTCTCAATCACTTGAAGGTCTGGGTCTTTCCCTTGTACCAGCATTTTATTTGGTCTTTGGCAGTAATTTTTGTGTTATTTGAGAGTTAACTAATTTTACTATCATATTCATCCTCATTTAATTTTGGAGTCCCTTTTATCAACCCTCATTTGGTGCATCAGGCGGTCTTCGTTTTGTTTTGTTTGTCAGTCTTCATTTCTTCACTAATGCATATCCAAGTTTATTGTTGCATTATAATATGGTCTTTCTTCCATTTTTATACTTAAAATCGTTAAGCCAGTAAACATATGATTAATATTCTTTTGCATGAATTATACTCTGTTCTAGTTATAGTAGGTAGTTAAAGCATTCTGATGAGAACAGGCGTGGCTCGTCGCCTGAGTATTCATAATTAATGTTCCTGCTGATTTAACTAAGGCTTACAGGTTTTTATGAACGCGGTTACAGTGGTCTGTCCATATGAATATACATTAATATGTTCAAGCATTTTTACGTATCAGTTTTAAGATACTTCGTTATGAAAGCTGCTTCTGTTTTGTTTTTGTTAAAGTGTTCATCAGGTGGTAACAGAGGTTCCTAACTGTCTTTTCTGTCGGTACGCGTATGCTGTTTATACAACTGTATTTAAAGTTTTTAAATATATGATATTAATTTAACAGTTTGACAGGTAAAGAAAAAAGAAATTATGAAATTACATTATTTGCAACCCCTATTTGTTCTACGATATGTATCTTAGAAAAAAAGTTAAGTATACATTAGTTTTACCAGACCACTGAGCTGATTAACAGCTCTCCTAGGGCTGGCCCGAAGGATTAGACTTATCTTACGTGGCTAAGAACCAATTGGTTACCTAGCAACGGGACCTACAGCTTATTGTGGAATCCGAACCACATTATACAGAGAAATGTATTTCTATCACCAGAAACAAATTCCTCTAATTCTTCATTGGCCGGCCGGAGACTCGAACTAGGGCCTAACGAGGGCTAGCCGACAACTCTACCGACTCGTCCAAAGAGGAACTTATGTAGCTCATGTACACTACTATATCAAGTACTACGTTGAAGTAAAGTAATACTGATATAGCATCTTTACCATTGCCACTGCATTTCTAGAGGTCACTCATCACCGAAGAGCATAATCTTGTCTCTGTGGTCTAATGCTTTCAAGAAATCCGACAGTTTGCTGACGTGCTGATGCCTCACGCGTTTCCGAATTCTGAACTTCAACCTTTGCTCTTCAGGGACGGATTTACACAGTCATTTTGTCATTGTCCGGTTGCAGAAGGCTTTCTAGAGTCACATTCAATATTTTTGGGTATAACGGGATAACTCTATTAATATTCTCTCTGCAGTCCCCGTGTCTGTCCTTGGAAATGGGTCTTTTTAATCACTTAATTAAAATTCTTGGTCTTCTTATTGTACCCGTTAGTAGTAATTTTTTTTTTTTTTGAGAGTTATATTTTACTATCGTCGTCATCACCTTCAGTTTTTTCCGGAAACTTCCTAATTCTTTAGTAGTGGATTCACAGAGAAAGAAGTTTAATCTATTTACACCAGGTTTAAAATTGTTCAGAATTTTGTCTGTTCATAGAAAAAGTTATGAAATATATTTGTATGTTTTTTTATTCTGGTTTTCGGAAGGGACTATTTTCTTTCTCTCTCTCTAACTAGATGACTAACAAATGAAGATTGGTGATGTCTGTACCAACTGCGGTTGGATATCCGAATCACATCACTTGGCAGATGTCATGACATCCCCACTAATGCCTTGACAGCGTTTAAGTACTGTGAATAACCATTTTATGGGTAAATTTAAAGAAATTTGCAGGTTCCTGCTCAATGACATTACCATTCTGAGGCCACCTTATTTTTCTACAAGTTTCACGATTTCGATTGCCATTGTAGAAATTTCTGTTGGGGCTTCATGTTAACATAAACAGAGTAAAACCTTTGTCTCTGCGGCAATAGCTTGTAAAACTCCTGAGTTAGACAATGAACTCATGATGATTTTGAAAGTCCACATTAAAAGTTACACCCTCTTACTGTTGAATTTGTACCAGATCGTATTAACTCACCTCTGAAAACTGCGTTAAATTCGTTCGGGTGCACTCTGAAACATCACGAATTTCCCGGCGTCATGATAACGTAACACATTTGAAACCAGATATTTTCGTAGGCGAAATTACGGATCAGAATGTCGTGAGATGGTGCAGTCTTGTGGAAAGAATGGAGGACGATAGTTTGGTGAAAAGTGTGTAAGATTCTGAAGTGTTGGGAGGGGAGAGAAGAGGAAGACCTAGAGGTTTCAGGGAGGAGGGTGTGAGAAAGTTCTTAGAGATATAGCAGTGTGTATAGTGGGGTTTTATGAGATGCATAATAGCCTTCGTCTTAGATTTATTGAGTGACTTATAAAGTGTGTATATTATGTATATGTGTGTGTATGTATATATATATATATATATATATATATATATATATATATATATATATATATATATATATATATAAAGATAAAATCCACGAAGGAAAGGAAACACTGGAGTGGTGCGATAGACAGTCGAAAGGCCTCGTAGCACTCCAGTGTTTCCCCTTTCCTTTGTGGATTTTATCTTTATTCATATATTTATCACGTTCCATATTTTCGTGATTCAGTTATACTTATATACTCATACATACATACATACATACATACATACATGCATACATACATACATACATACATACATACATACATACATGCTTACACGTGTATCTCTTCGCGGTCATTGTCAGTTTATCGAGCGAATGCCAGAAGTTTTTTTTGGTTTTTCCATAAGCCAAGGGTTGAAGGCCGGGCAAACCGAAATATCCTGACCAGCTCCGTTGTCATGAGTCTTTGGCATTTGACATTCACTGGTTTTGCAAGTTACTTTTAAATTCAGTTACCGATGAAATTACGTTACAGGTCTCTCTCTCTCTCTCTCTCTCTCTCTCTCTCTCTCTCTCTCTCTCTCTCTCGCGATGATTTACGCGTGTAAATCTTTAAACAAATTTATTTTCTACTCATCAAAGAAATTATAGTTTAAACGCTTTATTTCTGTGAAATTACGAGTACAAATCGCAAAGATGTAGGAAGATACAAGAGATACAATTGTGAATTGATTCAGGTGGATATATGGAAATGGGTTCATGCAGAACCAGAAGAATATGTAGAACTGACTATACTTGACCACATATTCCCATATGTCGAACTGGTTTCAGTGGTCTGTATTAGGTATTGTATGACAATCCATATTCTTTGTCCAAACTTCTTCTATTCATGAGAATTGTCCATTCTACTTTCCTACGATAACCACAGATTTTGCGACTCCAGGTACATTAAAATATCAAGAAATAGCTCACGGTTGTTTTAGGTCAAGGCTCCTTCAAAGGGAACCAGGAGCCCGGTGTGGACCCGTGGGCTTGGCCCACCCAACCGAGACAAAGATGGTTTTTATTAGCAGGGGCCCTTGCCCACAAATACCTGTACTTGTGATAAAGTTTTATAGGGTATGAGGTCTGGTGTGGACTTATGGACTTGGACAACCAAAGTTTTACAGGGTATGAGGTCTGGTGTGGACTTCTGGACTTGGACAAACACCAGAGACCAGACGAAGCAAGTAATAATTGTTCCTTCGGTCTAGGGACTCTAGGCAGTCAACCTTTGTTCCAGCCACGATGCTGGCGGTTGGCTCAGTTGCAGGTTTTTAGGTCCTCTCGACCCGCTCTCCTCAGAGATAATCGTGGAGACGATTAACTGAAAGTGTGGTGACGCAGCAATCTTGCTCCTCTTTTCAAAAACCTGGATTTTATCGCTTGTTCGACAGGTTCTAGCTGATTCCAACAGTACGTGTTCCGTGTTTGTATGTGTGTGTGTGAGAGAGAGAGAGAGAGAGAGAGGTGCAGTTAATGAGAAATACGCCTAATTAAGACACGTTGAAGTAGATAGTTAATGAGTTAGTTTCAGTTATAATTACAAAACATTTCTAAGGGTAAACTGACTTCAGTGATACTGATTAGTAATTATTTCTATAGTCCAAATAAACACGTATTTTTATGTATGTTTATTTGAAATCATGTATAACAAATAACATTAAAGAAAAGCAGAATCTAGGTAATTAGTAACGAATAACAAATAAATGAAATGGAAATAAACAACCAATTGGAAAATGTTCCTGAGTGAGCTTCAAGTAAGGGAACTAGAACACAGCTATGAAAGGTCATGACACAGAGTTCAAAAGACAGCTCATCTTAAATTGAAGATGGCAATCACATGTAACACTGAGAAAACGCAACAGACGTAGCCAGTGACCCAACCGCCCCTGTCAGTTAAGCAGTACATTTGAAACTATGGTGGTGGGGGGCAGGGTGGTGAACGTCTCTCCCCGTACCCACTACCCCGACTCCGCAGGTGCCCCGAAGAAGCCACTAGGATGAGTGCTTGGAAAAATGAACAAGCGGACGAAGATTGAGACTAAGGAAACCTGTAATGGAGAAAAAAGTTAGGGTCTAGGTTGTATTTTAGGGTTATTGAAGGAAATTTGAGTTAATAACTTTTTAAGTATTCCAAACGGGATAGATTAAATTACGCTTATCAGGTTGGATGAAAATATCATCAATAAATCTCGTAAGGTATCTTCGAAAGGAAACTAAGATCTCAGGAGACCCAGCTAAAATTCAACGTGACAAAGGGTTCACAAACAGGGAAAACAACACAGATATCCGTTGAGATTCAGCCTGAGCGAAACATGGAACAGCTTTAATGGCTGAATTTACCCCGTAACTAATGGGAAAATAGGAGATAAATTCTTGGTAAGTACAGAGAAAACAACGCAAAAGGAGATAAGTACCATTATGTTCTAGTGGATAGAAAATCGCAAGACAAAAGCCAGTGCGAATTTTCACATAATGGAAAGGTGGTCTCATTAGGTTGACTGAAACGGGTCACGAATAAGAAGCAACCACTTAGGTCTAGTGTCAAGTCAGGAACTCGCTCTTATTAGTCTCTGGGGAAGAAAGTTTTAAACAAATCCGTGGGTCCATTTGGAGTAAAAGGAAATTGGGAATATGTATGACTCCTCTTCATAACAAGCAGACTGAACCATTATTACTCTTTCATTTTCTGGGTAGGTAGCTGATTATAGCGTTCCAGGTTCGGGGAAAGGAAGTGGAAGAAAAGTCTTTTAAAAAGTTCTGGTAAATAAGAATATGAGAAAGTTTTGTCACAGCTTTTAAAGTGACGCATTTGTCATGATTATTTTCTTCAGAGCTGCAATTTACGTTTTTTTTCTTTATCAGTAATTTATTGCACTGCTGTTTCATTTTAGCTCTGTGTAATCTTCCCCAATAACACTTTTTTCTTTGTGTAGACGCTGACCAGGCCATCTGCCGCTGCCTGTCGTTTTTTCAGTAATAATAATAATAATAATAATAATAATAATAATAATAATAATAATAATAATAATAATAATAACAAAATGAAACCTCATATTTCAAGTGAAAATGGGATTCTGAATAAAGAGTTGAATAATAATTTATCTGTGTTTATGCACTGAAAAATGAATGCTATGCTAACGTGATTATTATAAATCGACAATAAGTAATCTGACGTCAGTTTTGAGTGTCAGTTATAATGAATAATTAAACAGTGAAAGTGTGTAGTTAAAAATAAACAAGGTTAAGTCGAAGCTATATTAAAACACCTTCGGGATCCTTTTGAACTTGACGTAACATAGTTCATTACATTCCTAGCTTAAGATAAAACCAGTTTGCAAGGAGAAAACATAGCAGTAAAGGAAAGAAATAAGCTAAATAGATAGAGGAACAGAGAGAGAGAGAGAGAGAGAGAGAGAGAGAGAGAGAGAGTAGTACTAGGCAAGAAAATTGGAAACTCGGAATTACTGTAGTCACCAACGTCAACATGATATAAACAAATAGATTGTGACATACGCCAAAATCGGCATTGGTCATTAAACGTTTATTTCATACTACTTACTTTCAACGAGTCCACTTTCTTTCACTTTTATGTTCCTCGCTTCAACGACTTTCATGGTCCTCCCCTTCTCTTCCCCCTCCCCGCCGACCACTCCTGACTATTGGTTGCATCATAGCTACGCTTGAATATAAGCATATAAATGTCTTTGTGTATTTATGTATATTGGTGTGCATTTATTCCTCTGTGTCATCGGGAAGTATAGTCACACATACACACAATATTTCTTGAACTCACACTGATGTTTGGGTAGGCGGGGGGAGAGAAGCGGGGTCGCTATGTGTGCGCGTGCGTGTAAAGCAGTGCAGCAAGTATATTTAAAAATCTAATGCCTAGAAATTACGCGGATGAAATTTACGTAATGCATCTTTTCCTCAAGTGTAATTGCATAACAAATGCGTGTGTTTAGGTGGGGCTCAGTAAATATGCATCAGAATGTTCTCACAAGTCCGGGAGGGAAACGTTCCCACCCACTCGGTGGCTATTTCTAGCTCGGAGCTGTTCCGTGAACCCGCAACTGAATGGCTACCTTCACTTTCAATACGTGGAATAGCCTTGGTCTCGAATTTGAGGCGTAACAAAAATAACATCTCTGATGCTTCTTGGTTTGCGGATGGAATTTTTTTCCCAAAGGTATATTTAGGCATGAATGAATATACTGACTTAATATTTATTGTTATAATATGTGGTTCTACTCGATGTAGCATCTATTTTCCTTCAGACCTCAGAAGTTCGACATCATGAGACTAGTTGCTCTCGCCTGAAGCGAGACTCCGTTCCCTCTTCCAGCAAGGGACATGACGCTGCTGATTTTTGCGTGAGAGCGGTGAACTTGCACACTGTCTTTCCTCTTTACCCCACAAATAGAAGTTCTACTCAAGTATTTTTGTAATCGTGTTGTTACAGTTAACAAGGTGATTGACTAGAACGTTTACGGGATCCAAGACCTCTAAGTGTAAGGTTCGGAGTCATTTGCCAGCCATTTTCTAACTGCAGAAGAGGATTGCACAGTGAAAACACGAGAACTCAAAAAAAGTTAATACTTCATTTAAAAATAAAGCAAATCTTTTAAAAATAGAAGAAAAGTAAATTGAGATAATTCAAAAACTGAAGTTTTACCGAAGGACTTCTGTACCAACTGTTATTATTATCATTTTAAAGGCTTTATTGGGTCATTGCCTTCTTTTCTTCCGCTGCATGACTTCTGCTTTGTTTCTTAGCGTAACGACGGGTTCATCAGAGAAAAAAATTTAACTGGAAACGGTACAGTCCTTTACTTGTCAAGGAGTATTCCAGCTGCCTCTTAAAATTCTCCTGGAGCTGAGATGTTGGTACAATCCTTACTTTATGTGGAGCATCTTTCAGTGTGGAGATAAGGACAAATATCATCGTTTTCTTCTTCTATAAGAGCACGTAAGCCTTCAGTGATATTCTTCTATCTTATGAGAAACGTTATGGTTTCAGTTTTACAGTACTTGGGTAATGTTTCTTTCAAGAGTTAAATATTTGGTGTGTTGTTTTGATTCTGTTAATGATAAAGTATATCCTTTAGTATGCAGGCCATTTTAGTTTTCTGTAAGAGAAACTATTGAGATAGTTATTTATCCGCACTTTTTCTATCCGCCCTCAACCTTAAAAACTATTGAGGCTAGAGGGCTGCAAATTGGTATGTTGATCATCCACCCTTCAGTCATCATACATACCAAATGCAGCCTTCTAGCCTCAGTAGTTTTTATTTTGCTCGTGCGTCTGGCACCGCTATAGGTGCCAACAACACAGACCACCACCGGGCCGTGGGTGAAAGTTTCATGGGTCGCGGCTGAGAGTTTTGTACAGCATTATACGCTGTACTCGATTGCGCCGAAGAAACTTTCGGCGCATTTTTTACTTGTTTTCCTTAAGTCTCGCTTTCATTGTCTTCTCTCTCAAAGAAGAACTGCCATGAACAGCGAAAGTCACTTAACTTCAACATGGAATATCTATACTTTGTACTGAACTTTTGTGACGTGAAAGGGTTATCTTGAACCCCTGGTTCATGTGTAAATTTCCTTAAAACCCTTTCGGCCTGACAAGTATAAATATTTTCACTTTCATAAAATTTTTACTGCTCTGACCAAAAGAAGGTATCATATTCGAGACTGGAACTCATATCTGAAGTTTATAGAGACTATCCATGTTGATATCTTAGAGGTGAGGCTACTTCTTAGAACTGGTCTATGAATTCCAGGGATGAGCTGATTCGGGAGATCGAACTTTAGCCACATTCTGTCCGGTTTATGTGCCCAGGTGAATAGATTAGGTGTGACTGTATATGCAACGCTCTCTTGTCTCACTCTGGGATTGGACTGTTGCGAGTCAGGTCTTAATGATTTTGTTAACTTCATGAACTCCACGAACGGCTAATGATGCCTTTTTAAGATTTAGAAAAAAAACATACTTTTAACATTATTAACTATTTTTATTCTGCTTAAAAATACAAGAGTATATCGGAGAGGACAGTGAGGAGTGGGAAGCAGGATGCTTTCAATGCAGGCTACAGTTTTCCATGCAGGCTAATGATTTTAAAAGTCCTGATGCGCTGCGTGACACAGCAGCGAAAGATTTTAAATACATATCTTCCAGCTGATTGGTGTGAAAAAGGCACTGTGGGTCCTCAAATGAATTCCTCTCAAAGACTACCTAAGCCCTTAGTAAGGCTTGTATCATCAGGAAGAGGGGAAAATTATAACAATTGCTTTATAATGGAAAAAGGGCGCAATGTGTTGTGGAGGCACTTCTCAGTTTGGCAAGAAATTCCTCTTCTTGCATGCCAGATCAAGAAAACAATCATGTTAGCTCAGCCACAAAGATAAGGCAACAGTGAGGTAGATGTTGGTAGATATGAGACTCCTCTGAATTTTAGTGATGGAAGAGGTTTACCTGACTTTTAAAGGAAGAAAATACTTGATCACAAGGTGAAGTGCTGTCTCCCTAATATCCTTTGGGTAGACGTTGTGCATGATACCAGTGGCGGAGATGATTTATTCAAGTTGGCCCTCTCAACCCCCCCCCAAAAAAAATAGTTTTTCTTTATAGTTTTAATTCTTTTTAGTATTAAGAATATGTGGTTTTAATGCTATATGAAATATCAAGAATGCAATGTATTTCAAGATATTGCCTTTCTATCGATATCAGCGTCAGTGAGCATAGCAGTTATAACGTTAGTTACTTACAGTCATCCACTGTTACAGTATGTATTGTCTAAGACAACCTTTGAAAATAAGTGGATATAAATACTTTATAATCATGTAGTTTAACCGGAATTCTGTAAGCTCTGTTCTTAATAACCATACCTGATATAGCTTAATTATAAAGTTCTCAGTGTCCTCTGATTACTTTATGGGTCTTTTTGGTCCTGAGATAAGTTTGTCTGATCTTTAAAATCTCATAAAATCTCTTCATTTGTTTTAGATTCCCATTTTTACAGTTTCTATAGGTCATTGTTATTCTGTCATATAAAAGTTTTATAGGGTGTCTTGATCAGTAAGAGGTGCAATTAATAATGAGAATTTTTCAAGTTATTCTTATTTAGGCTGCTATACATGCTTACTATATGCTTACTATACACGAAATTTCGGTCATTCTTTTCCTTTGGTTTCTTTAGTTATGATTTCGAATTTTCTAACCTGGACAACTTGTTTTTGGTTAGCAAAGCCTTGTTTAGAAACTGTCAACCGCAGAACAAAATCCGAACTGATCAGTATTAGTCCATTTTTAGCTTAGCGCAGTTGCAAGCAGAAAGTAAGATCAGTAGTACTTAGTTTTAGCTGTGTCAACATAACATTGCGGAGCAAAACAGGTGAAGCCATTTGCATCCAAATTATTGCCAAGTCCTCGTTTTGTTTGCATAAGTAAAAGCGTACGAGCAGTTCCTTTCTTGAAGGTTTCAAAAGCAAGAGGAAGTGAAGGTTGGAATGTTGGGGAAAATGACCAACAAAATTGGCTTAAAAGTTTAGGAGATTGTTCTTTGTGACGGGTTAGGTGTATAAAGCGATGCATAAGTGAAATAACAAGCTCCAGTATATAATTTCAGGTTACCAAAACATTGTTCCAGCCGAGACCGAATGGAATACTCGGTGAATAAATGAGACGTCATATTTCCAGGAAAGATGGCGCTCTTAGAAGTTAATAAACTGTAGGGTAGCTACCGTAGGGGGGTTAGTGCCGTCAGTACACCTCACGCGGTGCACTGTAGGCGTTACTTAAGGTTTTTTGCAGCGTCTCTTCGGCCCCTAGCTGCAACCCCATTCATGCCTTTTACTGTACCTCTATTCATATTCTCTTTGTTCTCTCTTGCTGTCCACCCTCTCCTAACAATTACCTCATAGTGCGGCTGCGAGGTTTTCCCCCGTTACACCTTCAAACCTCTCTGTTCTCAATTTCCTTTCCAGCGCTGAATGACCTTATAGCTCCCAGCGCTTGGCCTTTGACCTAAATTCTATATTCCTTCCTCCTTGAGAGCTGTTAATCAGCTCAGTGGTCTGGTTAAACTGAGGTATACTTAACTTTTCCTCCAGCCTGTAGGGTAGGCAAATTGATGGGACTTATTGACTGGGTCATAAAATCGCTTTTCCATTATCTGCAAATTTTCGAGCATATGGAATTAGGTTATCCAGAAAAAAAAAAGATTCATGTCAGTAACGTGAAGTTAACAGCTACAAGCAAATGGGTAGCTGCTGTTTTTGCAGCTAATTTTAGTTTTAATTTAGATGAGATGTTTTTTAAAAAATTGTGATTAGGGAAATTACCACACTGTTCGTAAGCGTAGGTAAATGGAGAGCTTGATCAGTAGCCGTCATCATGCCATTATTTTGATCATTATTTTTTCTTCAGTGTTGTGATGACACGCCCATCTGTGTATTTTACATTCACGCCCTAATTTATTTGTTTTTCTGTGAGTGTTTTTTTTTTTTTTTTTTTTTTTTTACAAAATTTGTTCTTATCTTCTGTATCTATCCATTCAACATTGCCTTTCCAATTGTCTTTTAGTTTTTTATCTTTTTTATGCAACAATTGTTTTTTGTTTTTTTATACAAAATTTGAATCTTCAAGCTCTTTCCATTCAACATTGCCTGTCCAGATTGTCTTGGTATAGTTTTTTTATGCCACTTCTCTTCTTTGCCTGGACCTTCTTGTGCAACAGCATTGTTTTTGTGTTTTTTTTTTTATACAAAATTTGTTCGTATCTTCCAGAACCTCTTTGCATTCAACATTGCCTGTCCAGATTGTCTTGGTATACTTTTTATACCACTGCTTTTCTTTGCCTGGACCCTCTTGTGCAACAGCAGTAACAAACCAGAGTTCTCGCTTAACTTAGTTCAAAGAGCCTGATTTAATCTAACGTTAGCAACAAAATACTGCTATTTGTTCCGGTACAGACGTTGTTTGCTGTTGTGATACCACTTTTGCCTTTTATTTTTAAATGTCCGTCCAGAAACATATCGAAAACTCATTGGTCGAAAGGGACATTTAATGTGGATTTAAGTGGAAAATGACAGAGAAGTTATTATTAGGCAAAAGTAAAGGTTTCGCTTATGTGGAAGTATCTGCAGAGCCAGAGAAGTGGATTCTCCGAACAGTAGCAACTTAAAGGAATAAAAGCTCTTTTTCTTAAAATCGAAGGAATGACAAAAAAAAAAAAAAACTAAGCGACTACACCCTAGATATTTTATAGCAAGTATTCGTCAGTTGGAGAATGTTAATTCTTGAGTGTAAATTCTTATAAGCAACTGTTTGTGGCGGTTGGTGGCCAATATCTGTGTAGCATCATAGCTCTCTGCATGCCACACCTCATATTAACTCATAAAAATACTTGAAGGAATTTCGGTACAAGCACGGTCTAGACCTTGGGAAGGAATTTCGGTACAAGCACGGTCTAGACCTTGGGAGGAATTTCGGTACAAGCACGGCCTAGACCTTGGAAGGAATTTCGGTACAAGCACGGTCTAGACCTTGATAAGGAATTTCTTGGGAAGGAATTTCAGTACAAGCACGGTCTAGACCTTGATAAGGAATTTCGGCACAAGCACGGTCTAGACCTTGGAAGGAATTTCGGTACAAGCACGGTCTAGGCCTTGGTCCTGGGTACAAGACATTCCCTTATCGGCGCAATCTTGTAACGGCGTACTTCGTGACACAGACTTTCTGTCAGAAATTGTACGGACCCTTTTATGCTCGCAAAAATTGACGAGAACTAAGGTATGGTTAGACGATAATAAATTCAGACGAAAAATTGTGTCAGTAGAATGGCGATTTACATGAAATGTGTTGAGATGAAATATCTTCCCTGTAAAAGAGGAGATGGGTCTTTGATAAGATGAAAATAACGTCAGAATATCCTCTTAGATATCTCACGCAACTTATATATTTAAAGAAATAGGACGACCGAAGCCTTCTCTTTGATGTGACCTTTTGTTCAAGTCCCGTTGCGAATGGAAATAAGCTGGCAATTTCCTTATTATTAAGTTTTGAATTTTTGTATCTGTAATGAAAATTTTAATTTAATTCATGTGGAATGTTGATTTTCATTACAAGTTATATTTGATTTCAATTGTTTCCCTTTGCCTTTTTACCATGAACAATATGGTTTAATTTTGATCAGTGGGGCATATTCCCTGCAATATGAATTCTGAAAATTACATCGTGGTTTTAGAGTACGGCAGCCAGTTTTCTCTCTGCCGTTACTTACCTTTCGGTAATTTGATGAATTGATGGTTCCAGATTAAGTGTATGTAAACGAAACTGGCAAAATCAATCATGAAAACATATTAGGAACAAAATTACTCCCACATAAGAATATTTAAGCGGATTTATTTTGTTGAAATTTCCAAACATATATTATCTGAAGAAACATTAGTTTACATCCTTGGCGGCCTCAGTTTCCGTTTTGTATGCGACCGTTTAAATCCATCGGTCATTGCATAGAGAGAGAGAGAGAGAGAGTGTGTTGAGCATGCAAGATATTAGGTGAAGTTTCGAATGACGAAATAACAGACCTGGCGTTGTTCATTCATGAAAAGCTCAATATAGAACGTAAATGGTCACAGTGGGTCAGTGGTTAACGACCACGCCTCACTTGCAAGAGACCCACGGAAAAGGGAGGGCGGCGCTGAAGGAACGGAATCCTTTAGTGATGTTGGTCTCACCCGCTGAAGGTTTAACGCCCTTGGAATCCTTGATATATATATATATATATATATATATATATATATATATATATATATATATATATATATATATATATATATATATATATATATATATATATATATATATATATATATATATATATATATATATAATACACACATATATATATATATATATATATATGTGTGTGTGTTTGTGTGTGTTGTGTAGTACTGTGTGTGTGAGTAGAGAAGGAAAGTACTGTATGAGAGAGAGAGAAGGAAAGAGAGAGAGAGAGAGAGAGAGAGAGATGTATTGATAAATACTGACCTTCCAATATGACAACATGATTCTTATATTCCTCTATTTGCATCGTACATACCGTATATCCAGCAGCATTAGAATTCTATATCTCAGCCTAATATAGAAAACTTATTTTCTACCCCCAACCTTCTGCCTTCTCAGATGCGCTTTGAGTCTCCAAAATGGCGCCGTTTATGAAACCCGTAAATTACGCGAGGAAGATATCAGCGAAAATGGCTTCAGACAGAGCACCTGTCGGCCCAGTGCTTGCAAAAGCTGTGATTGATGAGAATGCTTGTTACGTTTCGCTCGCGGAGAGGCAGATTACGAAGGAGGAAAACTATAACAAAAATATTTAGTCGTTTTGCAGATGTCTTTTTATACGCTGCTGGGAGGTAGAAGTTCTAAAATTAACATGCCATGTGCTTTTTGAATGATTGTATTTCTTTATACTGTTCAAGAAATTTGTCTTACTATCTTGTTTACAGAAAAGGATTACTTCGTATATGTATGTATATATATATATATATATATATATATATATATATATATATATATATATATATATATATATATGTATAAGTATAAATATATTTTGCCACATACTGTGACATTTTTCATATTCACAAACATTAAGTCATAAATGTAGTTTATAACTGTCAGATTCACTCATCCTCGGAATAAACACCGAAAGGGAATTTATAAGTGATAAGCGATCCGTCACCAGGTGGACTCGAACCACCGAATTTTTGGGAAAAGACGACTTTTCAGTGAATGCTGCCATTAGGCTAGCAATGTGTGTTTGTGTGTGTGTGTGTTTATCTGGCAATACATTTGGCCCCAAAATGCCAGGATGAGAAAATGAGAGCAGTACTATGGCTACGCCAAGACACCATTCCCACAAAAAGCAAGCGCCATTGACACACTGCATGTATAAGAGCAAAGGATTCCACTACTAATTTCTCATGCAGAAATTCCTATCACGCACCGAGATCAGATTTTGTGCGTAAGTGTAACTATGAGATGGGAATCTTGAGCAATGCAATGCGTGCCATCCATTCGGGAACAAGGCTACCGACCAATATATATGACTAACTGAGAGCGTCGTGACAAGAAGGCGCGGTGGTCGAGCCGTGAGCCGAAGAGATTCTGCTTGAAGGATAGCAAGGTTTATTCATCGGACCGGATTCCTCTCGGCTCGTCTCGGCTTACACGAGCATGTGTTCTCTCTCTCTCTCTCTCTCTCTCTCTCTCGTTACTCCATGTATATGTGTATATATATATATATATATATATATATATATATTTTGTATATTTATTTATTTATATTATTTACATTTGGACACACACATGCATATATATATATACTGTACATACGCATATGTATATATATTATATCCATTTATATATGTATATATGTATGTAATTATTAACTGAAGAAATAATAAAGATAAATATGCAACTACTTGAAATATAGATTAGATGGAATGCCCTTAACGCACCATTGAAAACTGCCAGGTACAGAACCCTGCGGAAAGTAATATCATGAACAGGACTTTGTTAAACCAGAATTTCAGACATGACTCCCAAATTTGTAATTATATAAAAAAAAAAAAATATTGCCTCCATACCACAAATAAACAGCACCATTAACAAATAATACTTTACGACGCGGCGCCGCATTAGATTACTGCCACTCTTATCATCCTTCGTGATTCCCTTATCAACACCATTTTCTTTTTCTTTTTTTTTTTTTTTTTTTACTACCGCTGCCATTTCGGAGGTCCTTTTTGCTTTGCTGATTTATTTTTTCTGTTAACTTTATTGATCTATGTTTCACAGTTCCCCAACTATCTTTTCATTTCCTCTGTTTCACAGCTCCTTAACTATCTTTTCATTTCCTCTGTTTCACAGTTCCTTAACTATCTTTTCATCTCCTCTGTTTCACAGCTCCATAACAATCTCATTTCCTCTGTTTCACAGCTCCTTAACTATCTTTTCATTTCCTTTGTTTCACAGCTCCTTAGGTATCTTTTCATTTCCTCTGTTTCACAGCTCCTAAACTATCTTGTCATTTCCTCTGTTTCACAGCTTCTTTGGTATCTTTTCATTTCCACTGTTTCACAGCTCCTTAACTATCTTGTCATTTCCTGTGTTTCACAGCTTCTTAACTGTCTTTTCATTTCCACTGTTTCACAGCTCCTTAACTCTCTTGTCATTTCCTCTGTTTGACAGCTTCTTAACTGTCTTTTCATTTCCACTGTTTCACAGCTCCTTAACTATCTTTTCATTTCCTCTGTTTCACAGCTCCTTAACTATCTTTTCATTTCCTCTGTTTCACAGCTTCTTAACTATCTTTTCATTTCCTCTGTTTCACATCTCCTTAACTATCTTTTCATTTCTCTTGTCAAGCGTTAGGTGTGGGTGAGTATAGGCACAAGTATCAAGAACAAAAGATATTTCCATTTTAGAAAGGCGAAAAGAATGGAATGACGATGCGTCCTCAAGGAGGAAAAGAGATTACAGTTATGATAAACAGATAAACAGCTTTAAATAAACATCAGCTGGAAAGGATAACGGAACAAGTGGAGCAAAAAAGAGTTGAGTGAGGGGTAGAGATTGAAAGCTTCTTGCCTGAATAGTCGATTGATTAAATGATTCCATGTTAAATTTGCTTAACCACAGCAGAGGTCATTCACATCTTAAACAATGTATTTGCCAAACGTATGCAAGTTTATGAAGCAGCTAATGTGAATGTGGTAGTGACTTTTGTTTTGCTGTTTTCTTAATTGTCTTTCTTCATTGTCTTCAAATGTTATATTACTTTATATATATATATATATATATATATATATATATATATATATATATATATATATATATATATATATATATATATATATATATATATATATATATACAGCTATTCCTAGGCCGACAGCTTTCTGCCACCAATCCAAGGTCTTCAGGGAATTGACAAAAATTATGGAAACGCAACGATAAAAAGTGAAATGGTTCAACTTTAGGGCAAACTTCATAGTTCATTAACATGATAAACGAATTTCTCTGGCCATGGTTCTTTTCCATGAATACCATGTCTCCAGAGAGAGCTACAATATATATATATATATATAAATATATATATGTATATTTATATATATATATATATATATATATATATATATATATATATATGTATGTATGTATTTTATATATATATATATTAGGTATATATATGTTTGTGTGTATCTGTGTGTATGTTTGGGGTACTTTTACCATTTTATCAGATACACAATTACTTAAAACACTCAGTTGATCTCTTAGCTTCTTGACTTCCTCCCACATTTTGAATACATTTGTTTTTTCACAAACTCGTACCCAAGTGAGAAATAAACAAAGAGAACATGGGTTAAGTGTACTTCGGCTCATGGTACATAATATATTTTAGAGCTGTGTGAGCCCACTGCACAGAAAACTTCACAACGTTAACCATTTCGCTTAGTAATTCAGTCTCGTGAAAAACAGTTTGTGTTTTTATTACACAAATGTAGAGTAAACTGTATTACTATGTAAAAGACAGTGTTTTTCGTTAAAACACTGATGAAGAACACCGTTCAGGTGTTCGAAAGTCTTTGCTTTCGTCTTTTACATATTAATACAGTTTACTATATAATTGTGGATTTTTATGACATACTACCCATTTCATACAACTTCACAGAACGTTCATTAGAAGCAAATCCCAAAGCTGCATCACTTGGCTAGCTAGCGCCATAGAACACCCAGGACTCCAAACATGCACTGCCATGAAAAATCCTTGGGACCAAACTTGTGCTTCCAATTCTTAGACAGCAAAGGACAATTACTCATCTCAGTGGTCAATTACCGTTCGCCCAAGGGAGAGCTCAGCTGATCATTTCCTCGTTTTCTGACCACGGGCTGGAACTGTTCTTGCGAGCGAGAGAGAACCTGTGCTGGTACAATACGTGTTTAAAACAACGACAATAACAAGATTCATCCACGAGATTTGCAAGCCTCTTGTATTTTATTTCTTTCAATGTTTGTAAAGATATTTTGGCAAAGGGGTCCCATTCAGCATAGTGTTTGTGCCCCAATACCGGTGTCCGCTTGTGTCCAGAAAAAAAAATATACATATATTTTCCGCCACGACGATTTAAATCAAATATTCACTCTAAAAATTAAATAAAAATATTCGCTAAAAGCAGATCTTCGTGAAGAGATATGCAATAAGAAAATCAATATAGATTACGCTTGTATCAGGTTTAATTTTTGTATATTTTATGGAACGAACCGAACAGAATGTCAGAGCATGTCAAAAGGAGCGAATAGAAAAAGTAACATACGATTGAAAATTTCGAGAGATAATAATGAAAAAAATTAATGAATAAGTAGCTAATGGAAACAGTGAGTGAAAGGAATAAGTAATAAGACGGAAGACGAGCCAACGAATGAAAGGTCTGCTCGCATGTGGCCTCAAGCAAGGAAACTCGGACTCGACTATGGAAGGCCCGGTGAAGATCTGCGGTCACCATCTGGGCTGAGTGAGGCATCTAAAACGCAGCACCTGCGATGACCCACCTTCCAAAAATAGCGTCATAGATGCCCCAGCTGATTGTGGAAAGCGTCATCGAGGGGAGGGGTAGTGAGGACTCTTGACCAGCTAAGATTGAACGTGTGGAAAAGCCCCTTTCGAACTCGCCTAATTTTCACATGGTAAATTAATGTCTAATAGTTCTTTAGAACATCTGTTGTATCTTCTTCTTTAAACCACGTCGTATTATCTTTAAATTAGCGTGAAATGTAATGTTGCTTGACGACGTTCATAAAGTTAAAAAGCCAATATATTTTGCCAGCGATTTTCAAGTTCTTTTTTTTTTTATTTATTGCGCCGTTTACATCATTGATAGATGAAATGTCTAGCGTTAGATTATACAGGGAAAGATGCATGTCAGTGTTAGGCATAAAGAAAAATGTTTATTCATGTAATAAAGAATTCTTTACAGAGAATTTAGATGACGTGCAAATTATGTTGGTATATGAAATGACAAATGTAATAACAGGTAAAAAAGAAACCAAAAGATTTACTTCGACCGTTACCGTTGTATTTTTTTTTATAGTAGTGTGCCAGTTAAGCACAAGTTTGTTTATGAATTATTCTTGATTATTCATACATACAATAAGTCCAGAATGGCGTTAAATGTCAAGACATAAAAAGGTTTAAGTTCACAAGGTTAATTTACTCGGAGGAAAGAACGCTTGCTTGCTGAGATAGCTTATCATGTAGACAGAATGGACCAGACTGACAAAAAAAAAAACAAAAACATATAATTGAAATTTTGGCAAGAAAAAAAAAAAAGAGGAAGATCTGCATCAAGTGAGAATTGTTGGGTTTCAGGAATTCTGCAAAATTTAGGAAAGCAGGTCTTGCGCTGACAAAATATTTCTGGATAATATTTCACTGTGTAAATGGTTTTGATTCGCTGTTGATGGAAGGTATGTATATGCGAAAAAAGAATTTTTGAACAAGAATTTTTGAAAATGAGTTTATTAAACTGTGACGGAGAGTATCTTATCTTTTCCTCACTAAGTCAGGTATGAAGATGAAGTTTTTGATTAATGTTGATTTTTTCCTATAAAAGAAAAGTGCTCATGTTTTTGTGTCGTCATACGTAGATGACTGTATCTCTCACCTAAGTTTGGTGTAAATAAATTCAAAAAACTTGTTTCCCATAATACTGCATGTTCCAAGGCCTTATGGTAATAATTCACCTTGGAATTTACGGCCAACATGAAGAATATGCAAGTTAAATTCAACTGTCATAAGAGATGCGCGTGAATCTCAGTTAATCCACTTACCATCATCATGACGTTTTCCATTTGGTTTTCGTAAGACCTAAGGCTTCTACGTTGGTCGCTCGTGCGATTTAGTCATGACTTTATGTAAAGCATTGCTCGTGTATATTTCCAAGCACAATTTCCTCGTAGGGTGCAATGAGATGGGAAGATACGCGTAAGTGTACGGATGCAGATTCGTGCAAGACTCGGTAGTTTTTACAGACCATGTCAAGAAACGCATTTAAGACGATTATATAATATATATATATATATATATATATATATATATATATATATATATATATATTTAAGACGATTATATAATATATATATATATATATACATATATATAGACATATATAATGTATATATACACAATACATACATACATAAAATAGTCTTACGTGCGTCTCTTTACACACACACACACACACACACACAGATATATATATACATATATATATATATATATATATATATATATATATATATATATATATATATATATATATATATATATATATTTCAACATTGTTTCACCAAACAGTATGGATCCAGAGAAGATAAAACAATTGTCACAGCCACATTCATTCCTAAAATGATGAATCGTGGAGGAACCACAAGGTCACTAAAAAATTCAAAAATACCCGCTGCATACCCCTACAGCGAAGGCTCACCATCAGTGCATCAGACCTCCCAACACCCACTGCGTCATTCAGTCCAGTCTTGAATACATTCTCAGGAGATCTGAATGTCAAACACCTTCCTTTCGTTCCCTCTTCACCCTGTCATTCCAGCCCTTTCGAAGTCTTCTTCTCCTTCTTCCTTCTAACACTTCTAAATAATGCCCTCTTTTTCCCAGTCTGGCACCATCCATTCTCTCTGCTGGACTGCACCATCTCAAAATACTTTGATCCATCCTTTCACATATGATAACCTTTTTGCCACTCCTGCATATTTCTATGCAAAGTGAAGCTGAGGAAGTCTGATTTTCTAAAGCCTGGTCTGACTTATCAGTAGTTTACCTTACGTAATAAGTGACTTGAACAATTCAAGTTCCTTGCAGTCACTTCTTCTGATACTGTATGCATTACGCAAATTGTTTCTCCCGATAACTCCAGCATTTTCTTTCAGTCGTTTTTATTATCCACACTTCATTTCCTTAAAAAAGAGTTGGAGCCATTCATTCATTCCTATTTCGTCTTTCATAGACAACTGAAGTCTCTTTTCAACCTTTTGCGCACATTGCTAATTTCTTGTTTTTACACACACACACATATGTGTGTGTGTATGTGTTTGTATGTGTGTTTATTTGTGTGAGTATGTGTGTGGTTGTGTATGCGTTTGAAAATTTTCAGTTTCAGTTGTGGGATTTATGTAAATCCAAAACCAGACATAAGATTGACTTGAGAGAGAGAGAGAGAGAGAGAGAGAGAGAGAGAGAGAGAGAGAGAGAGAGAGAGAGATTATTCTGCACCACAGTTTCCTAGACAGATTATCAGATTTATTGAATTATCCACCAACGAAAATTTCCACGTAAGAATAAGAGGGAGAGAGACCCGTCTATTCCATGCTGAGCACGTAGCCTTTCAACGCAGAAGTGACTATGACTTATAACTCATTAGTTAGATTTTATATCAGCTGTCACGCAACTCGGCGGAAGTAAATTCTTTCAGCGGTTTCAGTCATTCACAAGAGATAATATCTTATTGCCTCTTCAGATATTTGATTGACTAAATGTGGCAAGATTGCGTCAGACACAAAATACTACAAACGCGGATATCAAAGCTGAGCTGGGGGCGTGAGTTTGATATAAATTTCTTTTTTTCCTGTTTTCAAATCCTCAGCTGGAAACCCTTATTGATAGAGTCGACAGACAACAAACTTACAAAACATTTTAGATACATTGCTTCTCAGGCGCGTGAGTGTGATATAAATTACTTTTTTTTCCTTTTTCAAATCTCCATCTGGAAACCCTTATGGATAGAGTCGACAGACTACAAACTTACAAAACATTTTAGAATATGCATAATTCTCAGGCACTAGGCTCTTCGTCCAGCATAATAATCTTACAGTTTCATCTGTATTCGTCATGGCATTTTGGGGATCAGAATCATGAATCTTCCATCTGACATTCTCCCTTCACTCGTTGGTGAGAGGCTCAAGGCTTCTTTTTTTTTACTCATCCTTTCCGTTGAGAAATAGACGTCTTTACCGCATCCTGTAACAGTAAGCATTACAGTAAGCACCGGTGTATCATATTCCGCATCCGAGATAAAGAATTAGCAGATGATGAGACCAAATGTTATAAATGCGACTTTCCCCGGAAATGGTGTAAGGGAGTTATAAACATGTCAGTTTGTTTCGTGTGGATAGTTTCATTCAATCGTAGATGACCTTGTGAACCTTGTCTTAGAAACCAAATTTAGACAGAGCGTTACTGAATAAGTAATATATTTATATGTATATATATTACACACACACACACACACACACATATATATATATATATATATATATATATATATATATATATATATATATATATATATATATTATATATATATATATATATATATATATATATATATATATATATATATATATACGTTTATATATATATATATATATATATATATTAATATATGATTGTGTATGTAATATGGAAGTTAAGAGTAGAGAGAGTAAGAGAGAGAGAGAGAGAGAGAGAGTATTGTAGAGAGGAAAATGATGGATTTCTTTGACTTCGAGATTTTACTAACTGCTTTTATAATAATTTGGAAATTTGAAATATCCCCGAAAATTCCGGCACTGCCATGCTGACTATATAATATCAGTAAAATCCCTATGCGAAATGTCTTGTTTGGTAGTGTTATTCATAATGAACAGGAGAACTCGAGGTTCACCATAAACCAAGACGCCACTAATCCTTCATTTGAACGCGTTCCATACAGTTTTTTAGTATTCCTGCTCGAAAATATATAACATCCATCGTCTATCTTATTGCTTGGAATTTTGTCAGAGCATTTATTTTGAAGGAAACTACGTACTAGACGGAGGCAAATTTCTCTCATCCGCAATTCTGAAGCGTTTTCGGACTTCCCTCGAACGTCAGGTTTCAGCAATCTCTCTCTCTCGTTCTCAAGCGCTGTTTGAAACGGAATTGGTTTGCTTACCGTTTCATGAAACTCTTTCAATGTTTAATTCTGTGAAATTATGTTAAACAGGATTTACTTCCTTGTACACTGTGATCGATTGGAAGCTGACGTTGCTACGAAAATTAAAAGCCAAAGGAAATTTTCCTTATGACAATTTTTCCTGACTACACTCCTATTTCTAGGACTCATCTCTGGAAATTACTGAACTTTGACTGAACTTTGTTGAATTGTAATAAGGAACGTTAAAAGTACTGTAGAATTGTAATAAGGAACGTTAAAAGTGCTGTAGAATTGTAATAAGGAACGTTAAAAGTGCTGTAGAGTTGTAATAAGGAACGTTAAAAGTACTGTAGAATTGTAATAAGGAACGTTAAAAGTGCTGTAGAGTTGTAATAAGGAACGTTAAAAGTGCTGTAGAGTTGTAATAAGGAACGTTAAAAAGTACTGTAGAATTGTAATAAGGAACGTTAAAAGTGCTGTAGAGTTGTAATAAGGAACGTTAAAAGTGCTGTAGAGTTGTAATATGAGGAACGTTAAAAGTACTGTAGAATTGTAATAAGGAACGTTAAAAGTGCTGTAGAATTGTAATAAGGAACGTTAAAAGTGCTGTAGAATTGTAATAAGGAACGTTAAAAGTGCTGTAGAGTTGTAATAAGGAACGTTAAAAGTGCTGTAGAATTGTAATAAGGAACGTTAAAAGTGCTGTAGAATTGTAATAAGGAACGTTAAAAGTGCTGTAGAGTTGTAATAAGGAACGTTAAAAGTACTGTAGAATTGTAATAAGGAACGTTAAAAGTGCTGTAGAATTGTAATAAGGAACGTTAAAAGTGCTGTAGAGTTGTAATAAGGAACGTTAAAAGTACTGTAGAATTGTAATAAGGAACGTTAAAAGTGCTGTAGAATTGTAATAAGGAACGTTAAAAGTGCTGTAGAGTTGTAATAAGGAACGTTAAAAGTACTGTAGAATTGTAATAAGGAACGTTAAAAGTGCTGTAGAGTTGTAATAAGGAACGTTAAAAGTGCTGCTGCAGAGTTGTAATAAGGAACGTTAAAAGCGCTGTAGAGTTGTAATAAGGAACGTTAAAAGTGCTGTAGAGTTGTAATAAGGAACGTTAAAGTGCTGTAGAGTTGTAATAAGGAACGTTAAAAGTGCTGTAGAGTTGTAATAAGGAACGTTAAAAGTGCTGTAGAATTGTAATAAGGAACGTTAAAAGTGCTGTAGAGTTGTAATAAGGAACGTTAAAAGTGCTGTAGAGTTGTAATAAGGAACGTTAAAAGTACTGTAGAATTGTAATGCGGAACGTTAAAAGTGCTGTAGAATTGTAATGCGGAACGTTAAAAGTACTGTAGAATTGTAATAAGGAACGTCAAAAGCGCTGCAGAATCGTCATAAGGAACGTTAAAAGCGCTGCAGAATCGTCATAAGAAACGTTAAAAGCGCTGCAGAATCGTCATGAGGAACGTTAAAAGCGCTGTAGAATCGTCATAAGAAACGTTAAAAGCGCTGTAGAATCGTCATAAGAAACGTTAAAAGCGCTGTAGAATCGTCATAAGAAACGTTAAAAGCGCTGTAGAATCGTCATGAGGAACGTTAAAAGCGCTGCAGAATCGTCACAAGGAACGTTAAAAGTGCTGTAGAATCGTCATAAGAAACGTCAAAAGCGCTGCAGAATCGTCATAAGAAACGTTAAAAGTGCTGTAGAATCGTCATAAGAAACGTCAAAAGCGCTGTAGAAGCGTCATAAGGAACGTTAAAAGTACTGCAGAATTGTCATAAGGAAGGTTACAAGTACTGTAGGATTTATTACAATAAAGCCACAACGTAAACCTACAGCTGCCTTGCGTTCTCGAAAGAAGTCTGTTAAGGTGATTGCTGTCTACAGAATAGAAAAATAACGATTCCACTGGGGTCAAAGGTCACGCTTTCATTGCTCGCGATAAGTAGCTCTGAAGATGAGAATAATATTTCTGACTTTTACGCAAGACCAAATGGTTCTTCCTCAGATGTTCAGTTTTCTTTATTTATTAATTTTTTTTTTTTAGAAATTTTCCTCATCTTTTTTAAAGTCATGCATATTTACTGCTTATGTAACTAAATTAGGACTGCGATATATATATATATATATATATATATATATATATGTATATATATTATATATATATATATATATAAATATATATATAAATTTTGCAGACCTAATTTAGTTACAGAATAACATTATATATATATATATATATATATATATATATATATATATATATATATATATATATATATATATATATATATATATATATATATATATATATATATATATATATATTACATATGTATTACATATATATTACATATATGCCATACCATCCCCGTCAATTTTATGCCATACAATTCAGCTAGTTGGTGAGGACAAGACGGGGCGGGATAGACCGGTTGATTACTTACAAAACATTTTGAAACGAAGTAAATAAAAAAAAAAAAGATCAACACTTTTTCACGTCATATTTCTGCGTATTCACAGGACGTTCCAATTGAATAACTTCTTATCGTTATCTTTTGTAGCTTCGGCCTCTCCTTTTTTTTGTGTGTTTTTGTTTTGTTTTGTTTCTCGTATCCACGTGTTGAGTAACATTTTTTTGTTGTTGTCATCTTTTGTTATATTTCATACCGGGTAACTTTCATCTCTTTAGCCATTTGTTGCAAATGATTTCACGCTTGTTGGAACGTCTCACGCCCTACGTCATTCAGACACTTTTGCCGAAGATAGAAACACTTTCGTAGCATTGTTCTAAACAGGATTGTTCTCCTAAGGTTTTCTGTATTCAGACTGGTTCTTCGTCCGTTACATTTAAAATACTTCGTTGCGTTTTATGATAAAAACAGACTTGCAATAAAAGAAGTTTCGATTTTTTTTTTATTTTCGTGTATCTGACAAGTACATTTTTTTTTCAACAAGTAGGTACAACAGCAAGTTCCTCGTTGGGTGAGTGGGTTCCGTACTGAGCTAGCACTCTGCTGTCCGCGAGTTCGAATCTCCGACCTGCCAATGAAGACTAAGAGGAATTTATTTCTGGTGATAGAAATTCATTTCTCGCTATAATGTTCCACAATAAGCTGTAGGTCCCGTTGCTAGGTAACCAATTGGTTCTTAGCCACGTAAAATAAATCTAATCCTTCGGGCCAGCCCTAGGAGAGCTGTTAATCAGCTCAGTGGTCTGGTTAAACTAAGGTAGACTTAGGTACAACGGCAGTAGCAAAGGTAATAACATAGACAATAACATAAGCTTCTGCATACAGTAGGAGCTTCTATCTTTAAACCTAGCATTTACGTAGACGTAAACTAGGACTTCTATATTTATGGTTTTGTTTTTATTACTAAACATCTCAATTCGTTATATATTTCAAGCAGAGAGAAAGCTGGCGTTTAAATTTGCGGTTCAAATGAAGGCCTGAAAAGTATGCCTGGTGGAGAAGAGTGTTTTTGAACTGTTTTGTTTTTATTACTAAACATCTCAATTCGGTATATATTATATTTCCAGCAAAGAGAAAGCTGGTGTTTAAATTTACAGTTCAAATGAAAGCCTGAAAAGTATGCCTGGTGGAGAAGAGAGTTTTTGAACACATTTATCGTCGTCTTAGGTTTTGCAAATACACATTTGATGGATAACCCCAATAATATTTCTTGAAAAGAATCGTAATTTCTGAAATATTTACCAACCCCAATAATATTTATTGAAAAGAATCGTAATTTCTGAAATATTTACCTTCAAGAGGAAAAGTTATTGTTACGTATGAATTCGCCGCGCAAGATTGGACGTCAGGATTTGCAACTGATATGTTATCAAGGCTGATATTATCTATTCGACTGCGTCTGGTTCTAAATGTATGAAATAGGATTTTCCTGAGTGCATATGAGTCCTATAAGTTATAAAATAGTCGTGACTCCATAAAACATGTAATATATATATATATATATATATATATATATATATATATATATATATATATGTGTGTGTGTGTGTGTATGTGTGTGTTTTATGTATGTATATTATTGTATATGTATATATATGTAAGTATATATATATATCTATTATATCTATATATCTATATATATATATATATATATATATATATATATATATATATATATATATATATATATATACTCTGTATGTATTGACATAAATTATGGTCATACCCGCCAACAAAAATCTCACGCATACAAAGGTGATGTATTCAAATGAATTCCTCATGAGATATTTGGTATTGTATCATAATTCTTGGAGACATATTTAGAAAGTCCTAAATTAATGTGCATGTGCTTGATATTACCGTTAGAATAATGAAGCACCCTAATTATTAACCCAATAATTATACAACAGGAAAACGAATGATGCGCGATGAAAGCGAGGTACCCAAACAGCAGAGAGAGAGAGAGAGAGAGAGAGAGAGAGAGAGAGAGAGAGAGAGAGAGAGAGAGAGAGAGAAATGCCAAAACACTTTGCCAATCATATGTTTTATGCAAGCCAGCCTTCCAATCAACATCCAGAGAGAGAGAGACGGCTGCCTCTAACCACCTCCTCATCTTGTGCCTGCGGCCGCAGGAAATTGCTCATTTATTTTCCGAACGACATATTTATTAAAACCGAAAGCATACTGCACGACGTTTTCCCCGCCGTGGCTTTCCACTGCCATCCGCTTCAGAAACAGGAGCGGTCCAGTTCCTGGAAGACGGATGAGGACTTTTCGGCAGACGTCTGTACAGTTCGACCGCAGTCGGCTTTGTTATGAGCTAATGCATGATTACGATTAGCGGAACTTGCTTTCAAGATGATTTACGTCATCTCGTCAGCTGTGCTTTCTTCTTCTTCTCATCAATCCGTCGTCCCGTATTGTTTATTTTCGTAATCTGCTGCATTAAACGCCGCTTGGCAGTGCATGCCGGCATTATAATCAGACCTCGTCCTGGTAATCGTGAAGTCTTCGTCTCTCTCGACGACAAATTCACGCATGCGTAGGAACGTCGATAAATTTGAATCAGTGACGCGAGCGCGCGGAACATTCTCGTTCACTTCCAGCCGGTCCAAAGCCACCAAATTTGCACTGAGGGAATTCGACGGTTTTGAGGGTTTGCAGAGGAAGCCGTGTTATCATCAAGCTTTCAAACTAGCGCTTTATCACCTTTAAGTATTAGGTTTCGGATGGGCGCCAGAAATGCGACCTTCCATTAGCCGCCGTAATATCGCCGAAATTCTGCTCAAGCACTGGAGAAAGGGGTTGAGTGGGTAATTTATCGCCATGCCATTAGTGCTTTCCCCCCCTTATCGTTATCTCCGTCCATGTCTTGGCGACTTACTTTTGGAAAGAAAATTCGTATTGTCTGTTGCCAGAAGGCGTCCTCGTTTCGAAGCTTCAGTCTGCCCGGATTAGGTTAATTAGGTACAATGGTTTTTTTTTTTTTTTCTTGTTTTGTTTCTATTTAATATACAGTATAGATTAGTCCGTCTTTTCTTGGGATATGCTTTTACCCGTATTACTGTTTAGTTTTTTTTTTTTCTCTCTCTCTCTCTCTCTCTCTCTCTCTCTCTCTCTCTCTCTCTCACATTGTGCTGTACAAAAAATATACATAAGAGACAGTTCGATAGGCCTGTGTATGTGTGGTAGTACATTTTTATGATATATTGTTTCAGGGGAGAGAGAGAGAGAGAGAGAGAGAGAGAGAGAGAGAGAGAGAGAGAGAGAGAGAGAGAGAGAGAGAGAGTATCAAAATTTACCATTTGCTTCTTTTCCTTAATCAGGCTATGTATGGAACCTTCATGACATCGGCAGGGATATTATTATTATTATTATTATTATTATTATTATTATTATTATTATTATTATTATTATTATTATTATTATTATTTGCACCAATTGTAAGGGAACAATGCCAATAATTTAGGTAAATATCAAGTATAACAAACTGAGTTGCCTTATATATGAAAAAAGAAAATGTTTGAGTAAAGAGTAGAAAAAAGCAAGCTTAGTATGAATAAAACTGATAGGAGACGAGAAACGAATAAATACCAGATAGAAATTAATACTGAAGAGACGAAAGCGTGCCTGAGTGTAGCCAAGTCCATTCGAACCAAGAATAAAGGAAGGCCTTGGTTTATTTAGAGGTCGAGAATATGCGCTATATGGTCACCAACCTGCTTAAGGTAATTGAACGTGATACAACCAAGGACTCAGCTGTCACAGAGAACGACAAAGCTACGTCAGCTGCATAAGGAAAAGCGACGCCAGTTACACGAGTCAGTCAAACAGTCACTTGTTTGTTTTTTCGGTCGTGTCTCAGATATCGCTTAAGGTTGAGTGATAGGTAGGATTTTCAGTTAATATGGGAAATTGTTTTTTATTGGATAATGATTAATTTTTAGTTAATGTTGTAAATTGGGGATTAAAGTAACGAGAACTACGAGAAAGTATTAGCTATCTCCGTGTAGATATAGTGTGTCTTGACAGTATTTCAGAAACTGCATCAAGAGATGCGGAAAAACTTTCAGAAAGTTCTGATATGTAATTACGACTTCAAAAATTTATCGGCGGTGCCTTTAAATGTCTGAGAAATATAAAGTTAATTATCTTTTGCTCCCCCTCCTTGTTTCCAAAATATTACATCGTTATTTCTCTCTCTCTCTCTCTCTCTCTCTCTCTCTCTCTCTCTCTCTCTCTCTCTCTCTCCACTCCAACAAATATTTCGTCATGAGGTTTTTGTCTCTCTCTCTCTCTCTCTCTCTCTCTCTCTCTCTCTCTCTCTCTCTCTCTCTCTCTCTCTCTCCACTCCAAAAAATATTTCGCCATGAGGCTTTTGTCTCTCTCTCTCTCTCTCTCTCTCTCTCTCTCTCTCTCTCTCTCTCTCTCTCTCCACTCCATCAAATATTTCGTCATGAGGTTTTTGTCTCTCTCTCTCTCTCTCTCTCTCTCTCTCTCTCTCTCTCTCTCTCTCTCTCTCTCTCTCACTCCAACAAATATTTCGTCATGAGGTTTTGTCTCTCTCTCTCTCTCTCTCTCTCTCTCTCTCTCTCTCTCTCTCTCTCCAACAAATATTTCGTCATGAGGTTTTTGTCTCTCTCTCTCTCTCTCTCTCTCTCTCTCTCTCTCTCTCTCTCTCTCTCCACTCCAACAAATATTTCGTCATGAGGTTTTTGTCTCTCTCTCTCTCTCTCTCTCTCTCTCTCTCTCTCTCTCTCTCTCTCTCTCTCTCTCAAAAAAATATTTCGCCATGTGGCTTTTGTCTCTCTCTCTCTCTCTCTCTCTCTCTCTCTCTCTCTCTCTCTCTCTCTCTCTCTCTCTCTCCACTCCAACAAATATTTCGTCATGAGACTCCAACAAATATTTCGTCATGAGGTTTTTATCTCTCTCACTCTCTTTCTCCACTCCAAAAAATACTTCGTCATGAGGCTTTTATCTCTCTCTCTCCCTCTCTCCCCCCCCAAAACTATTTCATTGTTATTTGTTATATTATCATCCCCTCTCTCTATGAATCTGTTTCTGATTTACTAACGTATAGCTCATCATCCGTTGGTTTCAGTTACAGAGGATTACAAAGCGATTGAAGACTTTCATAATCTTTGCATTTGGACTTTCATTTTTCTTTATTTCCAAAATTAAATGCTCATAAAGAAAACTGTGAATGGCCTGGTCTTTCTGCCCAAAACATTTTATTTATTCCCTTACCATTATAACGCCTGTTGGTTTTTGTCAGGCTTACATCTCGAGCTGAGGGTAAAATTGGCGTAAGAAGCAGCCCTTAAAATATGTTAATCACTCTTAAATTACGCCATAATTGTTTTTAATTGCTAGTGTTCAAGGACAGTGTCTGTCCCTTGAACGAGCTGCGATCAGTGTAGGCAGTGTACAAAAATGAGTGTGTGCGGTTATCTAACATTTTTTGTTTACAGTAATTCTTAACTTCCTATCAAATGACATTTACAACTGAACGTGAATAGTAATAGAGAATTAATGCTTTCGGGTTCCAGTGGTGTAAGAGGAGGGCCATGATGCACTCCTGTGCCCCTGGGTTCCCCAGGTAGGCACAAGAAAAGGGTCCCTCAGTTCAATTGGGAACCTTTTGTGGCCCCCCAGAATCCTCAGAGGACTGTCTTTAATAATAAATGCGATTTACTCTCATACTGAAAAAAGACACACGACGCAGCTCCATTGCTTTCACGATTTATCGAAGGTACTGAATCCCTAAAAAAAGTCGTCCTGAGGCCATTTTGGATACCTTTTGGCTCTAGGTATTATTAATTGGCTTCAGTTTCAGCCTCAGTTTTTAGTAGGGTATGGAACGGCTGGCTGAAGAGATACCAAAATCTCAAGAAATAGGAATAGAATTATGTCTGTTTTTCCATTTCAAATAAAATCATAATCATTGTTAGAGGCTCCTCGGAGGATTCAGGAAGGAGCTTAGAATCCCCAGTTCGGCAGAGGGTCCC
>NC_089783.1:49869124-49884124 GCF_040412425.1 Macrobrachium rosenbergii | reverse complement strand
TATATATATATATATATATATATATATATATATATATATATATATATATATATATATATATGATTGTAATTCAGGTTAATATATATTTTAATGTTTATATATATATATATATATATATATATATATATATATATATATATATATATATATATATATATATATATAATTCAGCAATAAGTCACCAAACTGCACGTGACAAACATTACATGAAAGGTGAAAATTAAAGACCAGGTACCAAGCGCTTTCGTGTATTGCGTACACTTCTTCAGGTACAAGTAAAATAAATAAAGATAGACATAAACAAGAAATAAAAATATAGCCACTAACAAGCTAAACATCATACTGAATGCAATACTAGTTTATGTTTATATATATATATATATACAATTTTATGAACATATATATATATATATAGCCTGTTATATATATATTTTAAAGTATTTTTGTTGGTATGTGACAATTTGACTTCAAACTAGTGATTGCATTCAGTAATGATGTTTGCTTGTTAGTGGCTTTGATCTTTGTTTTGTGGTTTTATTTATGCATTTATTTATTTTTCTTAGTATAAATTATTTATGTATATAATTCTTAGTAAAATTATGTCAATTTTGACAGCCTAATAATATTCCACCTAAGAAACTGTCAGCACTGATCAAGCAAATAGCGAGATCCCCTTCCCCTCTTCATTTCTCACTCATCGCGAGCTACAAGAGTCTTACGAATCGTCTTCATCGACTTGGAATTCGAAAAACGGCAGCGTAAGACGGATGCTGTTATTGAAACGTTATCGATCAGTTCCAGCACGCGTACACGCTTGCTTATATGCGTGTGTTCCTTGTATGTTAATTTCCAGTACAATTTGGAATAAAATATATAGTTTTATTTTTTTATTTTTTTTTTTTTTATTATTAGGAGCCCCAAGGATGTCCGGAAGCGAATAGGTCGACTTAGGGAATCAGGTATCGGAGGTTGGTGAAGGAAGGGAGAAATATGACTTTGGATGTTTGAAATGGTGATTTTAACGCTGCTGGTTCCATTCATCTTTATTGCTTTTGCTGTTCGTCCGTGATATTTGTCATGAATTAACAGTTTAAAATCGAATCTTCTTCCTTAACCATTTAAGGTATATATATATTATATATTTATGTGTATATATGTATATATATATATATATATATATATATATATATATATATATATATATATATATATGCATATAATATATATTATATATATATATATATATATATACACCTATGTAAATATGTTTATATATTTATATGTAAATATTTATATATGTATGTATGTATATATACGTACATATATGTATTATATATATATGTATATATATATACATATACATATATGGAGAGAGAGAGAGAGGTTATACGTGTATCAAACCTCGGACTCGTTGACCAAATCATGGATCCCCAAATTACATTTCTTAGCCCCATGAAATTAATTCTTTCATAGATATCTAACAGCTTACCATTTTGCGCTTCTAGATGCTTCAGTTATCTTGACGTTTCTACATCGTTGAATTTACAGGACTTTGTTAGACATGCCTGTAAAATCTTGCCCAGATCTGCAAGAGGAAATTATGTAGGAAGGTGTTGGAAATCCGTGACATTAAGACGAGGAAGACCAGGAAAGAAGTAGAACAGGAATCAAAACAGGAATCACAAGATCGAAGTCGTAGATTTCTTAAGCAACGGTTTTTAATTCGACATGGACTCCTGTTCTCAAAATGACTGACATTTGTACATGTACAGTAGCTTTGGTTTGTGTTGTAACTGTAGTATGCGACGGACATTTTTTGCATGTAAGTTCTAGTCTCCATTTCAAGTTTTTGTGAGCTTTTAAAAGGAACCATGATTTTTTAACATTTCTTGTCTTTTCGAAGCATAGTTTTAAGAAGTAATTATTATATTTATTTAGCAAATAAGCTGTCTTTAAAAAATCAGTTAAATGAGAAGACTGTCTGGTTGATAATGATTACAGGAGGGTTACGGTAAAGCAGATGAAGGAAAATAGAGAAATCGGCAACTTTCCGGAAATTTCGAGCAGATAGTATGTCTGTTTGCAAGTGACTGTGCTTTCATGGTTTCTAAAATAAAAGCTCCGTCGTGTGCAGTCAGTACCTGCTGTACAGACTCCTCAGTTGCACGTGGGTCAATGTTGAAATGCAAAGATAAAAAAAAAAAGGTAAATAGGGGAATCAAGTATGGCAAAAGGGCCTGCATCACTCTTTCGTGCTTATCTTTTAATTTATATATATGTATATATATGTATATGTGTGTGTTTGTGTTTGCATGTGGGCACGAGCTCGTTCTTCGTGTTTGTAGATTAATTCATCTTTCCACGAGAAAGCAAGTCTCATTACACCACTGGTAATTTCAAAGTGATTCTGACTCGGCAGATATGTAAAATGTTAATGGAACTTTCGAATACGTATTACGTACCTCATGTAAAAGTGTTTTTTTTTTATATATGTATAAAGAAACCTGCTCTTGTGCCATAATGGTCAGAGTAAAACTTACCACAAAGATTTAAACCCGCCTCGTTTCCATTTGCTTCAGAGAGAGAGAGAGAGAGAGAGAGAAACTGGCACTTTCATTCTTACAAGTCTCTGTGGGGTTCCAGTGTTATTATATTCGAAAATTAATTTGATGTTTTTGTTTTGATATATCTTGATCGGAAAATTGGCAGACTTTTCGTGCTGAGAAGTTTGTCAGGTAGATTTTCTCCGCTAACTCGGTATTCCTCAGGTAATTTACAATTTTTGGATTTTACCCAACAAGAATCATGGTACCGCCTAACTCCTCCCCTCCCCCCACCCCCTACCATCTGATATATTTGTATCAGCAAATCAGACGAGGGTGTAATGCTGTCGAATCTTGGCTGCCTTCACGCTTTGTCGTGGGCTGCAGACCTGGAGGTAGTGTACGCTATCTTGCTTCTCAAGGTTTTATCATTGGCTGTTTCATATGTGCCCTCGTTATGTATGATTTCACTCTGAGCTGACAACCTTCCTTTCTGTGAAAGTTTTCATAGGAAAACTTTTTCCGAGGTGCGCTTACGCCTATGCTGTCAACTGTAATAAATGCGCGTATAAAATCATAAGGTTTTAGGGGTTGAGTCCATATTCACAAATAGTTTCGAGACATCTCATCTCCCGTCATTGCGGATAATCTTGATTCGGTCAGCAAGTTACTAATTACTAATTCTCTCTCTCTCTCTCTCTCTCTCTCTCTCTCTCTCTCTCTCTCTCTCTCTCTCTCTCTCTCTCTCTCTGTGTGTGTGTGTGGCCGAATCTGTATATGAATGCATACTAAAATTCTTGAGCTTGATATACTTATGAAGGTTATATTTTTATTCTGTCCCCTTTAATAATGCAAAGCCAAGCGTGCTATTAGATACTCCAGCATGCAATTAACTTGCGATATTTCCTTGCTTTAACATGATTATGTACAATTAATCTACTCATCTTGGTAAACCGCATTGCTCAAAGTACATGTGATTCGTAGCATTGAAGAGGAGACTGCGATGCGACGGAATCCTTGAACGCGGAAAAAAAATGACATCCAGTTTATTTTGGATAAGAATCTTTAAAGTTCTTCATTCTTCTTGTTGTATAACGGATATTGCACCCAGGTCTAAATTCTGCCCGTGTGCTACCCGTCCAACCACTCTGTGATATGCCAAACACTCGCATCTTAACGTTCTAATACGCAACACATTTCGACGTGATCTCATAAATCACGGAGGGTTCTTTAAAACTGTTCTCTATTGTAATGTTTGCCGAATATTCATGTATATATTAAAGCCCCTGGCAAACCAGAAGTTAAGCCGTTCTTCACGTTCCGTTAAGTATTGTCATTTTAATAGCCGTTTTTCGAGTTGGTCAAGGACACTGAGTGATTGATAGGGAATCTTCCTCAGAGGCGGAAGCGCTTCTCGGATAAGGTCTGAAGAATTCCTTTAAATAATAAAAATTATCTTGGTACCGAATGTATTCATGAATCATGTAGAATACGTACCATAAATTTTTATATCAAGCACAAATGTTGGTTTTTATCAGTGTTATTTTCCTGAAAGCCGTCTATTGATATCAAGACGCACTCGAAAAAAATTAGGAGCATAAATTTTACTCTTTTTTTATTTTACGATTGGTCTGCGAATAATTTGCTTAACAAATTTAGTATGAATAACATTCTTCATACAGTACGAGGTCCAGGGGAATTTTTTTTTCGGATATTTGCAATTGGTTTAAAATTTCGCTCGTAATCTGTTACCAAAAACGTTGTCTTCCACTGTGTACACATTATGTAACAACAGAAGGAAGATGTAGCAGATGATGTCTAACTCTAGCCACAAGACAAGTATTTTGTAAAATGATACTTTAAACGTATTGAGCATCAAAAAGTAATACCATTCCCTCTGTTATTTTTGTGGGTTTTTTTCCTCGCAAACATAAATTGCCCAATAGTGCTGCTACAAAAAATCACGAGAAAACCTCCTGTCTCTGAACACTGATATCTGCACAGAGGCCGTTTCTGCTTTTGGTGGAGAAAGATTACAATCTCGTCTCTCTCTCTCTCTCTCTCTCTCTCTCTCTCTCTCTCTCTCTCTCTCTCTCTCTATATATATATATATATATATATATATATATATATATATATATATAGAGAGATACATATACATATAAATATATAAAAAATATATGTATATGTATATATATGTATATATATACATATATATATTTTTATATATTTATATGTGTATGTATTTCTATATTTATTTGTACATCATTCTGGATGGTCGTGATTACATTTTTCCAGTTCCTTCTGTGGCCATTTCTTCCTCCTGAAAAAAAGAGGGTAAATTTTTAAGTGACTTGTTTTTGTTGCTTCTTGAATTATGTATATCAGTTTCTTTCTGCTGTAAGTTGTTATCGGATTCCATCTGCCTTTTGTTCTGCCTTAAATAATATCTGGTAAAAGAAAGTCGTTTTATAATATATTGTTTTCCAACGTCTTATTTCCTTTAATTCAAGTACATAATGCGTTACGTTTTCCTCTCAATTTGAGGAGATTTTTACACTTCCATTCCGGCAGCCTAATATTTTCAGTAAAAGTTTTGGTAAAACTGACAGTATCTAGTGCTGTAACGCAAATATTCAAATGAATTTATCACCAATTTTTTTTTTACTATGTAAACTAACTGATATGTAAAAACGAAAAACTGAAATTGAAAGCAACACGCTCAGGAAAAACATGCATAAAATTAACTGCCCTCAAATTAACAATAGGGAGGATACTCTGAAAATAAAATGTAAAGAAAATACTTGGAAATTCTCTCTCTCTCTCTCTCTCTCTCTCTCTCTCTCTCTCTCTCTCTCTCTCTCTCTCTCTCTCTCTCTCTCTCTCTCTCTCTCATATTTTACCGCAGAATCTCTCATAGCTTTTCGTGTGCCCTTGAACGTCATAGAAATGTAGTAAGAGTAAAGAGAAAAAAAAATTGCGTTTCGAAATGGAATTTAGAATATCGAGGTTACAGCGATCATGAATATATTACGCGTATAAATTTTGATGGCCCTTAACTGTACGATTGCAATCCTAATAGGTCTTTTTTTTTTTATTAGTTTCTCTTTTACCATTGTTTCACTGTTTCACTTTTTCACCGCCTTCGTGATAGCAGTGCAGAAGCATATAAATAATATATTATTTTATCAGTTATATATATATAGTATATATATATATATATATATATATATATATATATATATATATATATATATATATACATATATATATATATATATATATATATATATATATATATATATATATATATACATACAAACATATATCTACATATGTATACTGTTTTGTACATATGTGTATATATACATACAAACATCTATATTGTATATTTTGTGTGTATACATATATATATATATATATATATATATATATATATATATATATATATATATATATATATATATATATATATATATATATATATATATATATAATTAACGCTGGGCTAATTCCTCTAACAAGGGTTGGCATCAGAAAATGAAATCACACAGGTCACTCCCACATTCATACTTTAGCTATTATGTTGTGAATGAACCCCTGTGCAGAAAACTTCCGTATCATCAGACTTGGCAGAAGTTCGTTCCAACAGCTTCAACGTTTCTTCTTTCATTCGCAGTTAGCGTTCACTCTTCGCTTCTCTAAAGGAGAGTTAGGTCCAACGGTCTTTTTTTTTCAAGCCTTGGCTTTATTAGGCACTCGAGGTTTCTTTTCATTGTCAGTTGAGCCACTCCACCAGTCATGAACCCTTTTGTTATCCTATAACTTGGCAACTGCATCACGTGACTTCTGAGGGATTTGGAAAACTTGGTTTTATTATTTCGCTCAGGTAGACTGTGAATCAATTTTTTCTTGCTTATGTATTGAAATTAGCTATTACTTATGACTGCCCTTCAAAGTGGCCGATTTTATTTTTCGGCTGAAAAACCTGCATGGAGCGCTTTCAGGAGCTCGGCGCTTTTGACAGAAAATAGGGAGTTGGAGTGGTTGGACAGCAAGGTGGAAGAAAGAAAATGGGAACGGAAGTAAAATAAAAATTTAGAACTGCAGCTAGGGGTCGAAATGACGTTGTAAATAACCTTTAGTAATGCCTACAGTGCACCACGCGAGTTGCACTGGTGGCCCTACCCCTAAGGGGATATTAAAAGTGGTGCGTGAGCTTGAATTCATCAGTGACGGTTTCTGTGAAAGTTAAAACTTACAAGATCCAGAAGTATTTTGTATTTAATTAAGAAAATTACCAATCAACACTTATCATTATGGAGGAGAAAAACCTAACATTTGAAATAATTTTGTCTGCTCTGCTTTCATTTTAGATACCAAGTGCAACTTACGCAGCTATAAATTAATGGTTGACTAAGAAAACTATAAATTTATTTATTTATTTTTTTTTCGCATATCGTAAGTAACCCGTAGAATAACATCTGATTTTGAGGTGATGATAGTCAGACTCAATTTGCACAATGTGTCGTTGTAGAATTTTGCAGCCGGGAAGTCGCCTGAGTTTGTAGAAATGAATGAAAATGGTTGAAAGTATTTTAAAAAAATTCTTAACAACAATCCTGGATATGCTGGAAAAACTTGAGCCAGACTTGCATATTATTTCTTACTTGTAATTAAATGGTAGTCCTGGAAAGATGAATGAGTGGTGTTAGGTAGAATTTCTTTGCATAGAAATGCAAAAGAAAATCTGTGGCTTACAAGCGAAGAAAGATGCAAGGGAAAAAGTAGAGCATGTCATGACGAATACCTTCTTACTTTTGGAAGACTTATTCATGCTGAAACGACTCAGGCAACTCGGTTCAGTAAAAGAAAATAGGTAAAAACTTTTGCTTCCAGAGCTTACAATAAAACTGACTCAAAGTTGATGACTTGCTTGATTAACCTTACGTGCTTATTACCTATTTTCTACCTTTTAGTGACCAGGGAAACAGTTTCCTACTCCTGTAGCCTCTCTCAAACTTGGAATTAACCCTCTTAAGGGTAACAGATGGTTAGGTTATCATTAAGAGAACATTTATATTTTTCAGAAGTATTAGAAATATATCCAACATTAAAAAGGTTTTAAGTGTCTGGAGGTGCCACAGACTCAAAGGAGCCCATTACTGCAACTTTTACTGATAGGCCAAGGTCTCCAGCCCTGGACCCATCGTGCATCTTATGACAAGTAAATCACTTAGCAAGATATTGTCTTCTCTCTGGGTAAACATAAGACAAGATACCACAAGTATCTTGCTTAGATTTGCTTTTACATTTGAAAAAACTCCAATATGTTATAACTCCAGTAATGCACAGCAGATGGTTATAGAGGACGTTTGTTTGAGGGTTTAAAAGAATTTTCTTCTTTGAGTTAATTCGGTGTTCTTGTTGTAGAGTTCAAAAATGTATGTTCCCTTTTCTGATTTTGCATATTTTCCTGTTCTTGAGCTCAGTGAATTACACCAGTTAGTTCTTGATTTTAATTGGTTTCCATTTTTGTTGAATTTTTTATTCAATAGTTTATATTTCATTTTGACTTTACCTATTATTTTCTTGCCTTTAAGCTTTATAAATGCCTCAGTTGTCTCTGATTTTGATGAATTTTTCTGCTGTTAAGTTCAGTACAAAGCTTTTCAATCGATACTGTATAGGTATTTTCTAGTGAATTTGAATGAGTCACGTGAATGTTGAATTTGAATGTCACATAAATGTAATGTGATACTGTTACTAGTTCAAAGCATGACAGATATCGGGTTTTGAATCAAACCGGGATGCAGCTTCTATTTTCAGCACCCTTCGTGTTATCTAACTTGGAAATAATTCTTGGAGAACAAGTATAACCAGGACGAACTGGTTTCGGGAGAATCGAACCAGGTTATGGTGGGCCCAAGGACAGTAAGGTTGAGTGGAAAAGCGTCCTTTGTCAGATCGTGTCACTGCTACTGCTGCTAAAATGCTACTGTTGCTACTGTGATTGCCATTCACGATTCCGGGGAAAACGTTTGAAAAATTTGAGATCTACGTTCCTCGTTTTCCCTCAGAACCAAATCACGATAAATTTTGGTATCTACTAATTCTGGCGTCATTTTTGATATGTGAGTTCTCGTAAAGGTGACTGTCGTTCTTTGAGCTCCGCAATTCTTTGTCAAGATCTTAGGGTGTCTACTTACAAACTGTCTCTCTTGCCTGTGGCTCTTTGTAGCAGAAGCTTAATGCATTTGGGTTCAATTGGATTGGTATATATTTTTTCCGTTTCAAACTTTCTTTGCAGAAGGAATATCGTTGGAAAGACGAATTAAGATTTGGCTCATTTTCTGCAGCTGTTTAAAAGCTATCATGAAGTGCTCACTTCACTCTAGAACCCAAGTGCAGCGTGTGTTTTTTTGTAAAATGTTTGGCGCCAGATATGAAGTGCACTATATTATTGTGTTGCTAATTTGGTGTTTATATTTATCCTCAAGGCTAACATGTCATTTGCTGGTCATATGGATGATCTACGTCTTGGATCCATTTTCTGATTTTTCCTGCATCATCTGACTTCTGGGATAAGCAGTCCGGGATCCAGTTTTTTAATTATAAATTTGACTCCGTAATGCAGATTGTGGTAATGTTAAGTTACGGAAAGTGGCTGTAGGTCTGCAAGGCTCTCGATTTTTGGTTTTTGATATCTTAAAAGTAACCAAGTTCAACGTAACCAACAGTAAGGTCTCTTCTCTCTCTCTCTCTCTGTTTCTCCTTTAGTATGCAAATGAAATAAGATTCTAGATTAGCATCGAACAGCATGCTCAAGCTGTCGTTTCCAAGTGAGTATCTCCCGCTATACCAATATTTCTTGCTGATTTTTATCCCATAAGTTGAATTCAGACATTTTGAAAATAAAACGGCCACAGAAACTTTTTGTTCAAGTGGCGTCGGTGTTAGATAATTCCCTTTTGATTAAGATGCTAAGTTAATCAGTAAATCAGCTCAATGAGTTTTTTCCTCCCAAATCAATAGCTTGTTTGTCTCACAGCTCATTGCGATTTGTTATACAAGGCACGCAGCATCAAGCAGACTACCCACGCAGTCGCTTTCAGATGAGGCAGATTATATTTCCCTCTTATGCCAAGCCTCCGATCACGTTTAAAATAATTTTGTTGAGAGATTCGAATGTCTGGTCGACTGCCAAGCAGGAGCTTCGTTTATCGCAGTTAATTCTATTTATCGAACAGAAGAGAAGATCTCTTGTTATTGCGAAGTAATTGTCTGCATTCATTCTGCTACCTCATCCCCATATTTTACTCTTTACCGATTTTGCCTTGCGATCCTTCTCTCTCTCTCTCTCTCTCTCTCTCTCTCTCTCTCTCTCTCTCTCTCTCTCTCTCTCTCTCTCTCTTGCCATTCTTTTAATTGCAAAATTATGTTCCTCTTCATGGACTTGAAGGTAGTAACACCGTCTTTATATACCTTTAAATTTCTTTGATTTGTGTTCCTTGCTTATAACTTGTATTTTTTGTATCGTCTTAGTTAGTTAATGGCTGTGAGGTTGTCCTTTGTATTTAGATATAATTACCAAAAATGGATTTCACTATATATGTTTATAGATATTATCTATATATATATATATATATATATATATATATATATATATATATATATATATATATATATTTTGTATGTGTGTTGTGTGTCAGCAAGTTTGCCTGTCAGCAAGTAAATATATATATTTACCATATGTATATATATATATATATATATATATATATATATATATATATATATATATATATATATATATTATATATATATATATATATATATATATATATAGAGAGAGAGAGAGAGAGAGAGAGAGAGAGAGAGAGAGAGAGAGAGAGAGAGACCCTTGAAACTGAAAATTGTTTATTGAAACAGCCTTCTTTCTCACACTATATTTTCAGTCCTTTTGATTAGAAATCAGATCTACCGTCATGCTTCATGACCTCTGGTGTATTTTAGCAATGCGAAATACCTTTTAACTTCCAAAATGACCAAAACCACTTAGTGCTGACTGAACTTTACGGAGACATGGATTGACTGCTAATTCCTATTGATTTTCTCTATTGGTCTTTGGGTTACTCCCTTTCTCCTCTATTTTGAGGAAGATCTATGCATGCCATATCAGCGATGACTTTTGGAATTATGCGGTGACATGCCAAAGATTTGTTACCGAGACTCTCTCTCTCTCTCTCTCTCTCTCTCTCTCTCTCTCTCTCTCTCTCTCTCTCTCTCTCAGACTGCATTTCTCCCCTTTCGTTGTGCATAACAATAACAGTAATCAGCATTTTCTACTCAAGTTTCACCAGGAAGTGAGACACACAGAGAGACACCATTACTGCATGGAAAGAAAACGGAATTTTCCAGATTAGGTGGCGTTGTTTTCTCCTTTACCTCTTCGGGCTAAATCTATTTTAACTTTTTGCAGTTGCGTACAGATTCGTGTATTTTCTTATTCACATTATTTCACGTAGATGATCCCGTGGTCAAATACTTTACTTAAGATTTGCTGGACATTCCAGGTTAAGGCTTATGCATATATATATTATATAATTACTAAAAGGACCTCATTCAAATTGGATGGTATCTAATGGAGTATTTATTCAGAAAAAAAGCTTTCTTGGACAAACAGTTGACATATATATATATATATATATATATTTTTTGGACAAATATAGTTATATATATATAATGTAGGATTACTAAAAGGACCTCATTCAAACTGGATGGTATCTAATGGAGTTTTTATTCAAAATGTTACAAGCTTTCTTGGACAAACAGTCCACATTATCAATATCCGTACCATCCAGTTTGAATGAGGTCCTTTAGTATATAATGCACAGAACAATGTATGTGATAAAGTTAGTATATATGTGTTTGTGTGTGTGTGTGTATATATATATATATATATATATATATATATATATAGTGAAAATAGTTGGAATATATTTAGAACTTATATGTGTAATATATATATATATATATATATATATATATATATATATATATATATATATATATATAGTGAAAATAGTTGGAATATATTTAGAACTTAAATATGTGTAATATATATATATATATATATATATATATATATATATATATATATATATATATATATATATATATATATATATATATATTATAAGTTTTGGACGTATTCCACCTATTTTCACTCACTCTGTCCTTAGCCACATTATTTATCCACCTCTACACCAATCCATTACCATTCATCTTCTCCCGAGATTGCCCAACAAACCACGCCAAGTTTCATTCACTAGACAGTTACTGTTTTTATTCTCTCCTCCTAAACCTTGTCTGTCTATAAAGTAGTGCAGATTTACCAAGCAAGGGAAGCCTACAGGCTGTAGACCTTGCCCAAAGGTGGTCTGGACACTAATAGATGCAGTACAAGGTATCCTCATTTAGTTCTTTAGTCGAATCTTTGCAGTTGGGACCATTTGCCCACATGTTCTTTATATATATGTTTATGTATGTATGTATGTATATATATGTAAATATATGTGTGTATATATACATACATATGTATATGTATAATATATATATATATATATATATATATATATATATATATATATATATATATATATATATATATATATATATATATATAAATATATATAAAAGAACATGTGGGCAAATTTCTCCCAACTGCAAAGATTCGGCTAAAGAACTATATATATATATATATATATATATATATATATATATATATATATATATATATATATATATATATATTTATATATACATATATATAATATATATATGTATATATATTTATATATATATATATATATATATATATATATATATATATATATATATATATATATATATAATATATATATATATATGTGTGTGTGTGTGTGTGTGTGTGTGTGTGTGTGTGTGTGTTTCTAGTTTAGTTCCACAGTGTAGCACACCTCGATGTAAAAAAAAAAATAGAGGCCATAAAAGAATAGAAGATAAAATAACGAATTTTATTTCACAGTGTCGTCCTTCATCTGGCTCCACAGGTGATTTTCACTGTAACAATCAATCGCCTTTGAAGAGGTCCATTGGAGGACGAAACCGTTATAGTAAATTTGTTTACATTTTTATATATCCTACTTTTTCTTTTTCATTTAACTCTGAGGCGAACTGCATTGACATATATCTTCTTGTTGAAGAAGGCTCTATTTCAATCCATATCTCTTAACCTTTTCCACATTAAAGGGAGTTGGCTCATGAAGGCCATTTTTAAATTTTTATTGATTAATTTATTATAATGAGGTTATTAGGCCCGTCGCCTTCACTATGACTACAACTTAACGTATTCAGCCTACTGCTAGGTACATGATTATGCTGCTTGTGTTGACAGAGGAATAATAAGATTTAACGCAATGTTTCTACACGCTCTTCCTTGTACATTAATATATATAAAATATTATATATATATATATATATATATATATATATATATATATATATATATATATATATATATATATATATATATATATATATATATATATATATATATATATATTATACTAAAAATCACAAAAGTAAGCGCGTGATTTTGTTTATTAGCTGAAGCCACTTGGAAAGTTCAAAATGAAACGACAGAGTGCCAAGTACTTTCGTGTATTTTAACACATCTTCGGGGCACAAAGATGTGTTAAAATACACGAAAGTACTTGGCACTCTGTCGTTTCATTTCGAACTTTCCCAGTGGCTTCAGCTAATATATGTATTATTATATGTACTTGGCTTCAGCTAATATATGTATTATTATATATACATGGCTTCAGCTAATATATGTATTATTATATATACATGGCTTCAGCTAATATACTGTATATATATATATATATATATATATATATATATATATATATATATATATATATATATATATATATATATATATCACCATACGTTTATTTCCTTTTTGTAGGGAGTAAAACGAAAAAGTACAGCTACTTTCTTTGCAAGTCTTCAGAGATGAGGATAAGTAATCTTTCTATCGAATGGCATTCGACTAAACCCAGGCTTCTCTTAGATTTTCATGATTTACAGATGGTTAAATATCATAGAAAATATAAATTTGCTGAGTGCCGGTAGGACATCATCTTTGGTTGATGAAAAAAACATAATGCATGGTTTTAAGATTGTGGAATGATCATTTGACCTGATAGGCTACTTTAGATTTAATCGTTCCTTCATGGGAAAAATGTTTACACTTGAACAAAACTGAGGCGTAAATTTAGAAGATATTTGTTTAACTGTATTTTCTCGGTGTTTGCACCTGACAAAATTGTTGTGATTGGTTAGTGACTGGCTTTGATTATGAATCGATAATGATGAAGGACAGAGGCTAGTCATTTTTCACATGATTACCCTATGCCTAGGGGAGAGGTCTTAGCATGATTCAAAAGTGAGTAAAGAATGTCGTTGGGATAGACATTTTATTAATCTGGAAGTTTTGCATGTACCAACATATTATTATTATCATATAGCTACCTATTTCTATAGAAATTTCCATAGCGTATCTTCCTTCTTTTTTGTTAATAATATCAATGAATATTATGTTTTCGCCTATTTAGGGAGAGATTACCCATATTTCCATACTGCCAGTTTCAAAACAGTGCATATTCTAATTACTAATAACATACGTTTTTTTGTGTCCTTGGTGACATTATGTAAATAAGTAAATAACTACCACTGATTCTCTTGGAAAATCAGATTCTTTTGCCCATCTGTAAAATGGTTAAGAATCTGAATTGGTTTTATGGAAGGAGGGTGAGGTACATTTGCGGCATTTGCTTAAATTCAATATTTCATTTACGTACTATTATCGAAATTTGGGGGAACCGTTTGGATTTTGAATTGATTCATAAATCGCGTAGCCTCTGTTCTAGTGTTGCTTGCAAAGTCTGTGAATGCAAAGCGAATCCAGGCTCACAGAAGCGTTGATTTGCATGCATGCAGAAAACGATGTTTATATCTGCTCGTTCGGATTTGTCACACACGCGCTTGCGAAGGTTCTGTTCCTGTTATGCATACGCACGTCTTTCACCGAGGACGTTGACATTCTCGTCATGTTATACAATGACGTGGTTTCCGTCACGAACAGTCACCATGTCAAGGTGGGTGAACATCAGGCTCACAAACCAAACCAAAACTCCGGTTTTTACCGGATATTTCCGGATCAGGGGCTTGAAAAAGTTAATCCATACTTTGCATGTAAGCGTGAAGAAAAAAAATATATAGCACTCACTCACGATTGCTTATGCAGTCGTAGTGGGATTGTGAGCATTGCGTGCAAGATATGTGTAGTGATATGTGTATGTGTAGAAGCTCATGAAAATATATTTAGGGATCTTGTTATCTGTTA
>NC_089783.1:49829124-49864124 GCF_040412425.1 Macrobrachium rosenbergii | reverse complement strand
CAGTTGCCAAATAGGGAGTTTGAAGTCATTTACAGAGAATGTTCGTTTAACATTTTTATAAGCACTGAAACGGTCAGTTATATGCAGAAGCAAAGTCGGTATAACAACGCCTTTGCGACAGTTGCCATGTAGGAATCTTTAAGCCATTTACAGAGAATTTTTAACATTTTTGTGAGGACAAAAACGGTCAATTATATGCATAAGCAAAGTCAGTCTAACAACGCCTTTGAGACAGTTGCCAAGTAGGGATTCTGAAGCCATTTACAGAGGATGTTTAACATTTTTATATAGGACAGAAACGGCCAATCATATGCAGAAGCAAAGTCAGTCTAACAACGCCTTTGTGACAGTTGCCAAGTAGGGAGTTTGAAGCCACTCGGGGGAAAATGCTTGTGTAAACATTTATATAAATCTTTGTAAACAAGCGGATCATTTTACACTATTCATAAACCGCAATCATCTATTTAACGAGTTCTTGCTTGCTTGCTTGCGGCGGAGATTTCCAGGCGTTCTTTCAACCCAGTGGTTGTGACTAATCGCAAACTCCCGTGAATAGGGCTGTTCCGCAAGGTAATGGGGATGGGAGACTAATTATGCCGTGAATTACTCTTGTTAATTATAGTCGAATACTTTTCAGACGCAGAGATATACGGATCAATGCGCTCCGTCCTTTGTACGCAAAGGCCTTTATGTATAATATGGACAAACATAATTACGTAAAATTGCAAAGCATGTTAATGTAGATTCTAACAAGCGTGTGCATGCGATGTACGCATCAAAGAAAGATTACTCATCTATCGTTGCATTAAAGAAACATGACCTGATTTATCACTGTATTTCTGATTGGTCATTCCAGTGTGGTAAGTTTTGTTTTTAGATAATTTTGGTCATTACATTATAGATATTTTTTAGTCAACTCACCTGTCGAAAGGTCCATATTTAATCCAGGTGCATTGTTTTGATATCATGGTACAGAAGGGTCTAGTGCCAGCAATCCCACTCAAAAGACGTTTTGGAGCCACATCTGCAAAGTGGAAACTTATATAAGTGTACTTTTATCTTTTATATATGTATACATGTACCAGTAGGTATGACATCATTAACTTGATATATATAATTAATGTGATATATATATATATATATATATATATATATATATATATATATATATATATATATATATATATATTTAAAAATCACAATAGATCCACGTGACTTCAGTGCATAAGCGAATCCCACAGGAAAATGACAGGCGGAAGTTCAGTACCAAGCGCTTTCACGTTTATTAACGCATCGTCTGGGCACAAATGAGACAGACGATGCGTTAATAAACGTGAAAGCCTGAACTTCTTTCATGGTCCTGAAGGTCCAGAAATTTACGAATATCACAATCATACCTTGATCTCTGACTGAAATGATCATAGTTCTTTTGGGAATATATCGGTCAGCGTTTTGTGTTTTCTTAAATTTTACCTTAAACTTATTAGTACAGACTTCATTATTGTAAGTTTCTTGTTACAGGCTTCATTTCTTCCAGAAATGTTCAAATAAAACGAATTTAAGTTTTTCGTAGTTTCGGAGAGGAAAATAAACAACCTTTGAAATCTATGATTGTGAATTAAGTAAAACAAGGAGTTCTCAGGTGTAAGGCGGCTTTGCTAATTACGGACTTCCGATGACTCGATATTTTAACTCTAGTCTCAGATCTTCTTTTACACTAAACCAGACACTGTCTCATCTACATATTCTAACACATGTAAACTTTACATAACTCTCAAAAACTTATATTCTATGCCATCATCCTTAGGACTCCACAGTACCTCTGTGTTGATTATATCGTAAGCTTTTGCTAGGTTCATGTATGTCGTGCAAAATGTTTTCCTTTTACTTTCAAAGTTCTCGAAAAAATAAGATTCAATACAAACATTTCATTTGCAAAACCTTCATCCACGTCTAAGCTCACACTGTGCTTGATTTAAGTCATTCTCGTTATAGGTTAAAAAAAAAATAGATTAACTTTTTCAGCACTTGCTTTCCAACCTAATCTCCTAACTTAGCTTAAAGTTCAGATTACTACACCTCCCGTAGGGAGTTAGTGCCGTCAGTGCATCTCATGCGGTGCAGTGTAGGCATTACTTAAGGTTCTTTGCAGCATCCCTTCGGCCCATAGCTGCAACCTCTTTTATTCCTTTTACTGTACCTCCGTTCATATTCTCTTTCTTCCATCTTATTGTCCACCTTCGCCTAACAGTTGTTTCATAGTGCAGCTGCGAGGTTTTCCTCCTGTTACACCTTTCATACGCTTTAATTGTTAATTTCAGTTTCAGCGCTGAATGGCCTCAGTTGCCCCAGTGCTTGGCATGCATGCCTGAAATCTATAAATCAACCAATCAGTCAGTCACATACTACACCAGCCACTCCTCTCACTAATACGTCATACAGCTTGCTGTTCCTTCTACTTCATAGACTCTGTTCTTATTTACATCGAGAATGCCGCGCTTAACATACAAAGAAGCCTTGACATTTAAATCTTTACACTTATCATTGCAACCTTTTCTCGTGCCATACTCAGACGTACGCATGCGACTCTCTAATTAACTCACAAGTACTTTTGTACGTGTATCCAGACTCTTCCTGACGCTAAAAGCTTTGGGATGTGCTCTACACCTTTCAGCTGCCCAAGGAAATAGGACTCTATAGCTTTCTGAAACATATATATATATATATTATATATATTTATATATGTATATATATATATATATATATATATATATATATTATATATATATATATATATATATATATATGTATGTATGTATGTATGTATATATATATATATATATATATATATATATATATATATATATATATATATATATATATATATATATATATAATGTGTGTGTTTATAAATACGCTTTAATACAGATCTTACTTTCTCCTAGATGCTGTCCATGGAGTTCATTTACAGCTGCAAAAATGTTCACACACACACACACACACACCCAAAGTGATAAAAAAAGAGCAAAAAAGTATATTATTTTTTTTCTATTTCTTCGGCGTTGTTCTGTTTTTCTTGTCAGTCACTTAAACAGTGAGGACCACTTTTTAAGTAAGCTTACTTTATGGGAGAGAGAGAGAGAGAGAGAGAGAGAGAGAGAGAGAGAGAGAGAGAGAGAGAGAGAGAGAGAAAGTACTCTCGTATTCATTGATTGTAAGTTTTGTAATATGCCAGGGATTTTTAGGGCTTTCGATTGCCTATTAGCAGTGTTATCAGCTCGGATGGATCCAGTTTTTATCTGCTATGTTTTACCGAAAGTTTTTTGTAAGTAGCAAAGACCCGCCCCCCCCCTCTGTCTCTCTCTCTATCGAAGCTATTGAAAGTTGCGAAAGATCATCTCTCTCTCTCTCTCTCTCTCTCTCTCTCTCTCTCTCTCTCTCTCAGCAATTGAAAGTTGCGAAAGATCATCGTCTCTCTCTCTCTCTCTCTCTCTCTCTCTCTCTCTCTCTCTCTCTCTCAGCTATTGAAAGTTACGAAAGATCCTCTCTCTCTCTCTCTCTCTCTCTCTCTCTCTCTCTCTCTCTCTCTCTCTCTCAGCTATTGAAAGTTGCGAAAGATCCTCCTCTCTCTCTCTCTCTCTCTCTCTCTCTCTCTCTCTCTCTCTCTCTCTCTCTCTCTCTCTCACACACACACACATACACACACAATTGCACATATCGGTGAAATAAGCCATAAAACTCTTCTTAATGACAGTTTATTGATAGGCAAAATCTGGCAGTAAAATAGCTTTGACACCTGCTTAGGAAATTATGCCTCTCTTATCGTCAACATTTTACTCTCACTTTCTTACATCGAGCGAGGGAAAGGTTTATTTTTTTCCAGTGCGTAAAAAAAAACAGGTAGCGAAAAAGTTACGCTTGTAATTTTTTCATTCCTTTTTTTCTTATTCTGTCGTGATTGCGTGTCACCTATGGAGACCAGTTTAAAAACCTTTCTGAACGCTGATCGCGTTGTCTTACTTCGGCGAACGTTTTTCTCCTAACTCGGCCTTTCTCCTTATCTTCTGAGATGCCCGTAATGTTTTAGGTTATTATAAACCCGCTTTTTCAGTTTTAGAATTTTACCTCAGAAAAAAAAAAGGAAAAGGTATATCTCACCTTTAACTAATTTCGTATGGATGCCTTGAAGTCCTTATTCATCAGAATTAAAATAAACCGGAAATTGATCCAAATAAAATTCAGTATTTGTTACTAAAAGTGTAAGTGAACTAGGAACTGCTCAATTTTTTTTCATAGCGGGATTAATTTTCAGAAGCTTCAACCCGACAGATTTCGCTTTTATTTTTTTTTTTTTTTTTTTTTTTAATGCAAAATATGATGGAACAGGCGACCGAATGTCCTTATCAATTTGAAGCTCAATATAAAGGAAGGGGTTTGGGGGAGGTGAGGAGAGGAAAAAGAATGAATCTTAGCCCCGAAGGATGAGAAGGCAGTTAATAAATGTGAACAGGCTTCAGAATATCGATCCTTAGAAGGGAAACGCGATTCACGCATGTTTCTAAAAGGTTAAATAAATTGATTAATTAACGAAACTACTTTGAATTTAACCTAAGCATTGTTTAATGTACCTCGGTGTTAGAAGGCTGTGGTGATTTAGAGACAGGATACAGCCCTCTGGCAAAACGTTAGGAAGAGGTTGCTAGCCCCAAGCTCTTTTTTGACCCCTTTAGATACTGCTACCCATTTATAGCTGGACTATTTTGCCTCGGTTGTGGGAAAGTTGTGGGGGTGAATTGTGTACTTTGCATACTTTGTGTAATAGATGGTGCCTTAGGAAGTGTTCAGTATTACAAAATATACATGGAATAAGAGGTTGTCGACGACCGAAATGCATTACAGGAGCAAATGAGGAAAAGAGGAGAGTTGAGAACCCTGTTGTGATAGGAAGGCTGTCTTCGAAGAGGTGGAGCATTTCTGTTACCTTGGGGATCCGTTGGACTGTGAAACAGGAATTAAAAGAGGCGGAAGAAAGAGAGCAGCATCAGCATTGTTGAAATGGAGACAGTTACCTAATCCACTGGTAAATAAAAATGTCCCATTAATAGAGAGAAATCGAAGACGATGATGAGTACACGAGGCTTTTATCACAGATTTCATATCTGAAGTGAATTTGTGCTTTTATATATATATATATATATATATATATATATATATATATATATATATATATATATATATATATATATATATATATATATATATATATATATTTTTTTTTTTTTTTTTCGATCTTTCCTGCACAAACGGACCTCGCGTAGTCAGTGATATGTATTGCGAGAACACGGCTTTATCAAATTTTTTATGATCCATTTATCATGAAACCTTCAACCCAATTTTTCCTCACATTCCTATGCTGGTGATCTATTTTATAAACATTTCTGTGTTTTCCTAGCATAAGTATCTAAATCAAGTTTTGTGCCAGCTTAACTGGAAGCGCGTATCTATCCAAAAGGCGCCTCTGGTTTTATTTTGTCGCAGAATATCTGATGGAATGAATATTTTTCGTGAAGGGTAACTAATCGTTTTAATAATTCTATCATAGCCTGTTTAACAATTTGATAATCCCATATTTTTTTTTACTGTTTAGCCTTTAAAGGAGATTTCAACATCTTTAATTATGCAAGCATTGTCTTGAGTTTAAATGGAAATGTAATTAAACCATTATAGTTATGACTATTTTTGCTTCCATCTACGTAAATTGCATTCTGAGAATCTTTTTGTTTATTATTGCTAATCCACATATTCAGGATGTGCTTATGTTTAAGCCGCACCACGCCTCGAAAGCTGAAGGCTGAAGTCATATTTGATAACGATATAATGATCGTGACCGCATTGTTTTAATTTCCTCGCTCATTCCTCTGATTATTCTTGCTGGGAGTATACATTAGAGAGAGAGAGAGAGAGAGAGAGAGAGAGAGAGAGAGAGAGAGAGAGAGAGAGAGAAGGGGATTCAATGACATTGAGTTTGTAAATCACTGGCCTTTAGTCTGACGGTAACAGATTACTCGAGTTGTATGGAAACGCACATGTCTGTGTCAAGACGGGTAATGTTCCCTTTCCTTTAGGTAATAGTAGACACTTTCTTATCACAGACTGCCGATAATGGTTTGTTTCCTGTCATGCTGCTACGATGCCCATTTGTCATTAATATTTTAATTGCATTTTTGTTTTTGATAATTAATACTATGCCAATTAAGTTGTAGCTATAACGTTATTGAGATCACTAGTTTAATATCTAGTTGTTTTTGTAACACGTAGGATGAGTGAGTGGTTCGAAGTATGAACTGTACACCTGCCTACGTAAGCAAGCCAGTAGGATCTTTTCATCGTCTTCAAGTAATTACAGTGAATTTAAAAGAACAAAGAAGGCAATTACGATTGTATTTGCCGCTTTTCGAATCATTATTTTTAAACTAATTGTTTATTTTAGAAATAGTCGTTCTAACTTCATCACAGCCAACATCATCCCAACGGGCACTTTGGCGATATCAGACTCGTAGGAACTGCTTTCGTCATCTTTACGAAATTGGATTTGTGACGTAATTATTCGGCCGCTCGACGTAGGCGTGATTATTTTGGCGGCGGGTGCGGTTTTTCGCCGGCAGTGCTCCCAAGGCCTTCTCAAGTCCCTTCGTTTAGGGGTCCTTGGGCGAATGACAAAGGCATTGGCAAATAATTATAGTGATCTCATTTTTTCCTCTCGGTTACACCTATAAAAACCTCTTCTAGCAACAAAGAATTCCCAGGCAATTAAAACGTTAATCGTTTTCAGTGCTAGAACAGAACGAGGCGGTCTTTCTGCATTTTTCTTGGAAGTGGGAAGCGCCAACGCCAGGCTGCAGTTATCTTGAAGGATAATGAAGGAAGGATACCAAGTATTTTTTCCTTTATGTAAGTTTCAATTTTTTGAAAAAATTTTTTTTATGCCCTTGGACGTTAAGTGGCCCGTATTATATTAAAGCTGATGAATTCTAAACAATATACCGTAACGTAAATTAAAAGGTGGTTAGTATTATCAGTACAAAATATTATTATGCTCTCTCTCTCTCTCTCTCTCTCTCTCTCTCTCTCTCTCTCTCTCTCTCTCTCTCTCTCTCTCTCTCTTCTCTCTCAGTTAGCTTAGTGTTTCTCTCTAATAAGGGCAAATACCTCAGGTGAGGTCACTTTGGGTAATTGGTTTCCCTAAAGGAAAGTTGATTAAGCAAGACGCACCATATACGATAATTAAGATTACCTTGAAAATGCCTTGAGTGTCCTTTAGGCAATGTTGGTATAGCTAATTCACTGTACTTTTCTGAATGTGAATTAGCTGGTGATCATTGGCTGCCACATATTTATCATACAGCTAATCCTTTGTAAGTGTATATAATCGTGAACAGTCCTGTAAGATAACTTTCTACAAATGCTTTCCAGAATGAAAAAAATAATAAAAGCATACGGTTAGAAAAATCATTATTATTATTATTAATAGTATGAGGAGAAGGAGGAAATTTGCAATTCGTTGGTTGATTCAGAAAGTGAAATTCTTTTCCTTTGATTTCTTGGAGTTTAGTAAACTCTGACTTCAGCTTAGAAGAAGATTCAGAAGGTGAAATTCTTTTCCTTTTGCCTTCTTGAAGTTTAGTAAACTCTGACTTCAGCTTAGAAGAAATAGGCGCAAAAGACGTTTTCACAATTCATGTTTCCCTAGATTCTTTAATTGGGACAGAGTATTAGATAAGCAAAGACCGATTCTACATGTATGTAGATAATACAATTTACCATTACGTAATGGTGGGCTATTGCAGGGGCTACAGTTTCCATGACAATCAGATACCAGGTGCTGTGGTTGCCCTTGCCCCCCCACCCCCTCTCGACGATTTGGGTGCCTTGTTCTGTATGTACGGTAGATGGTTTCATGTGTCTGATGAAGCTAACCCACCCACGTACTCCCAAGCCCATTGTTGCTGACAGACCATCAAGGTGTTTTGCGAACATGTTTGCCCAGCATCTTATATAGATGTTGAACAATATCTGAATGTTATCATGTGTACAAATAAACTTGTTTTGATCTGCAGCATATTCTCTTGCAGTCGAGGGACGTCGAAATGCACAGGTCATAACGACAGGAAATTTGAAATTTTTTTTTAGGTTGGCTTCCAGAAATAGAATAAGGGACAAATAAGATTCATCCCCGGTATAATCAGAGAATTAGGGTCACTTAAGAACAGTGGTGTCTCTTGTAACTAGGGGCCTTCACTGACGTTTAAAAAAGAGAGAGAGAGAGAGAGAATATAACTGTTTCTTGGTTAATGCGTGTTACATTATTCTTATTGTTTCTAGCTTCAAATTTTATTGGCACATTCCAGCACAAACGCGCAGCATAACATGCTCAGAGTAGATAAAATCAAGCTATGATCGTTAATTGAATCTAAAACAACCTTTGATCGTCAAGGAATTCGTAATCTTCTTTGACCTTTTCCATTATGCGACGTTAGGCAGAGGAAACTTTCGACTTCAAAGGAATGTTGAAGCTTCTCTGCAAGCCACTTAGTCGAGACACAGATTTCTTCCTTACCCGTAGGCGATAACTATCTCTGTCACCTCTTACGCTCTTGTTTCTCAGCCTACATCGAGATAAACCTTGTCAGTTCTTAGTTCATCTGTGTGGGGAGAGCCATCGCCCACCTTTACTTCTTTTTTGGAGGCCATCTGTATGAAATTTTTCAAATTTTTCAAATTTTCTGTCATTGTGACGTGTGTATTTCAGCGTCCTTCGACTGGAAGTGTGAATAACTAGCAAACATTTGTAGTTGTTGCTCTTCTTGTTGAATTTGATAATATGTTAATGCTGCTCTGGAGCTTTCCATTCCAGTTTTACGAGACGGTCTTTGCCATTACCATCCAGTAACTGAATATTTCTTATGTAAAGCAGTTTATTTTATATTGTAAAAGAGGAAATGAAAGATTTTCATAAGTATATATATATATATATGCAAATGAGTGTAAATATAAACACTGTTTTTAATGGTTTTTGTTAGTGATTTTGAAATATTTCACACCTTCATTTGTCTATAATAGCATGCTCCTTGATGTTGAAATGGTCAGAAACCTTGTAAGCTAGCCTGCGCAAAGTTTGTAATAGCCTTTGAATCTCTCAGGGGTGCAAGAATCTGTATGAATTGAATTTGCAACGCCAGATGATCATATTGTCAGTCAACAGCACCTAAACTTTCCAAGGTGCGATTTTCTTATAATTCGGGGAATCTGTCGAATCATTTCTTTTTCTTTCTTTGGTGAATCACTCTTCTGGCTCAGTAACTCCGGCTGCTGGTACGATCTGGTTCAGTTGGACAATCTTTCTCATTTTCTTTTACTTAACCTTGTGAATCTTGGTTTTGCTCTTTTCACTAATATTGTTATCAGTTGTTTTCTTATCACAGTCCGTTATTATTGTAAGTTTCATGGAACTCCTTGCAGGCTTATATGATTCCCGTGAATGAAATATCTTTGTATACTTGATGATATTTGCCTCTTGGTCTGGCGTTAAGTGGTATTGCTATTCGTCCCTGAGCCTGAGGCGTCAGGTAACACAAACTCGAGAGGAAGTTTTCCTACAATAGTTTACGAAGTTTTCGAAAAGAACGAAACGTCACAGGATGTACAGCAATGATATGTATTCGATCTCTGCATTTAAGTGTATGCATGTTCAGCCGTCCGTGTTTATATATACGAGTATATATATTTGGGTCTAGCTCAGCTCTGGTAAAGTGTAACTGCAATCAACAGATGTACCCATGCATGAACTGAAATCTGATGTTATTCTTCCCCATATACATTAAGGAGGCGTTCCACAAGGGAGTGTGTTAGGTGCTGTCCTGTTTAAGGTCGCCATAAACAGTCTTGAAGGACCGTCATTATATGTACAGTAGGTGACATTACTGTCTACTGCTGCACAAGCTTGCTGGAACATTCAAGCTGCAATAAATGTTGTTTCAGATTTGGCTGATTGTACCTGGTTTAAATTTACGCCTAATTAAACCAAAAGCGATCAGATTGGCGCTATGAAAAGAGGGGAGATAACAGCCCTCTTCTTGAATGCCATTATTCTATTCTACCCGACGAAGTTGAGTTAAATTCCTTGGGAGTAATTTTCTTTACAAGAAGCTGATCTTTAGCGCCCTTGTTAATGGATGATACTGTCTAGGAAGATCTGAATGTTATTTTATACAAAAGGAAATGACTATGCAAGAATGAAGTTGTCATTGAACAATTCAAAATGTGTTAAAATGATGACCCCAAACTGATCGAAATGTTTAGCATCAACAGTTTTAACTGGAACGAAGCTTAGAATCTTCATTGGGAAAATTAAGGCATGATCATTTTCATTTTTAATACAATTAGTTACCAAAGGGAAGCAATATTCAATTCCTTGCTAGTAAGGAATAATGTCATATATATGCAGCAGTCTTGGATGAAGAATGAAGAGGAAGAAGAGTGAAAACATTCCTCTGATAGTCCCACTTTTACCCAGCCGTTACTTTAGCCCTGCCCAGTAATTTCCTGAAGATGAAAGCTAAGTGAAGAACATACAATAGAAGAATGTGCTAGCTAGAACGTGGCTTCAAAGACAGTCTAATTATAGAAACTCCAGCTTAAACCAGCTCATAAGAACATATGTCTTATGCAAGTGCGTTACTCAGGAAGTATTTGCATGTCACTTGAAACTCCAAATAGTATGTTTTGCCGTGTTCCACTGTGGCTGTGGAGAATGTGCTGCATTGTTGTAATCCCCAAGAAACCCAAACTTGATATTTCAAACACAAGATACATTTGCATTGCTAAAAAATATGCTGAGTTGGCACTTCTCGGAATTTATGCGGCACTGCCTGGCTTCCAATTTTTATCCCGCACGTAATTCAACTTTTTTTTTTATTACATAAATGAAACAAGGTTACGTATTTTCTGAGTTTTTGCAAAACATATCCGTGACAAGTAACCAAGGGAAGAATTTTTTTTGTTTGTTTTTATAAAGGATTTCAAGTGCTTCTGAGTGTGGAATATCGTTTTTTATCAATATACTCTTGTCAACTAAACCACACGAAATACAAGTTACATTCTGTTTAGAATAAGCTGAAGATTATTTAACTACTGCAGGAGATTTCACAAAGAGAATACTGCTGAAGGCAAGTAATTAGTGAATTCATTAAGTCTTCAATTTGTAAACAAAAGTTTTTTCTTTGTTTTAGATTGATTGTATATGTTATATTGGAACATATAACATATAAACGGCACTGTCTAGCCATAGCTCAATCAACAGTTCAGAGTAAAACGTTCGTCTGGTACTTGATTTATTTATGTTGTTTCTAGCCGTTGTCAGTATGTTCATCAAATTTATGAATTAAGCTTTTTATGCTAAATATTTTCAGTAAAAGGAAAGTAGGAAGAGACTAATCGAAGGAAAGCCCTTTGTGTTACTTGTGCTCCGAACAGGAAAGAATTCATTTGTGTTGACTAGCTTTTAGTATTGCTAAGTTTTTCGTATCCTAGCAAATGATACAGTACAGGAAGAGAATAATTGATATTCTCTCATTCAGTCAGTTGTCTCGTGCATTGGTTTTCCTTTGGAGAAAAAGAGAAAGAGCAGGAAGATTTTTGTCATTTGAATTCACCTGAAGAAAAATGTTTAGTCCGAAATGAATAAGATATTCTGTAAGGTTCTCCTTTTAGTCCATATAATCTGAACTCCTGCGCATCAGACCCTGCAAAATTTTGCTCCCGATGGGTAGTTAGTTTCAAGTGATGTAATGGCCATTGGTAACCAAATGAAAGTTGTTTTCTTTGAATGATTACGATATCAAGTCGAAATAAATGAAAATGACTGATATCTTTTCGCTACTAAGTAAAATATCTCCAAAAGACCGTCAGTAGTCGTATCAAGTAGGCATCGTCTGTCGAATGGCACTGTTTATCCTAGGAGTTGATAACGGGAAATTCCGCTCTTAATTACTTTTTCTACTTGAACGAAACTGGCCTTGTTACACTGAAACAAAAACGTTTCTTTTCCGTCATTCTCAAGCGGTAAATGTATTGTTTACAGCGTACCTCAAAGAAATGCTCTCATTTGTGTCCTCATCTTTCATCTGGCAACCTCGCGTGATTGCGGGATAAAAGGGCATCACCCTGACAGAGCGGCCTTGCGTCGGCCTTCGTACTTTTGTGCGAAAGAATTGTCATGTCTTGAACGTACCTGTTGGCTTGTTAATTTATTCTTCTGTTCTTTTGATTCGATTGTTCCTCCGAGCTGCATTCAGCTCTATTTTTACGACTTCCGACGTCGTTTCTGTGAAAGAGATGGGCCAGAAATTTGCCCCAAATATTCAGACTTTCATTTGCCTTTTGAAATATTTTGTTTATCAGGTCTTGCTAAGTGGTAAATATGTCGTCTTTGATAAGAATAATCTTAGATCACACAATTTTCAGTATGGGATTTTGCTTCTGTATTGGAAATTCTTCCGATCTCCACTTATATGGGGGTATGATATTTCCTGAGGTCAGATGCAACCCATTTTTATGCTGTACCTGATTCAGTGCATAGTATTTACGTCCCAAAAATTTTGTATAATTTGAAAATGGAATGAAATCCATATTTAAATAATAATAATAATAATAATAATAATAATAATAATAATAATAATAATAATAATAATAATTATTATTATTATTATTATTATTATTATTATTATTATTATAATTATTATTATTATTATTATTATTATTATTATTATTATTATTATTATTATTATTATTATTATTATTATTATTATTATTATTGGTGAAGAGATCCACAATGGAGTAAGTGGAAATGTACTGTATATTAAATTTTTTATACAAACGACAACATCCTAGAACCAGCATATTTTCCCCTAAGCATTCACTTCATAAACCTTGACTCATCTCCAGCCCACCACCTCTTAGCTCTCATCCAAGTAGGTCTGGGTCTTTCAGATACCCACAAGGGCCGAACACTATCACCTGCTGTGGTGTGTAGGGCATATTCACCCATGCAAATCTCCTTGCCATTGGAATTTCGTTGATATCATAAAGCTCTTCCGGGGCTTTATTTTTATCTTGATAAAGTCTTTTAGATAAAGTATCATTGTCATATAGTGGTTCGTGTTCGATAGCAACACGGATTTCAGTTTCAGTCTGCTTGATCGCCAAATTTGGCTGTCCATTGTTTGATTTGCCTTCTTCAGTCTTGCACTCCAACTCAGGAGAACCTGGTGCTCCTATCACTGTTCTCAAATGTTTGAAAGACAGATGCTGGGAATGCTAGGATAGAATTTTCTTGGGAAAAAAATGAATGATTGCTGTAACTAATATAATTAAAAACAACAAAACTCAATAGTATGAAAGGAGGGAAGATCGTAAAAAAAAAAAAATTGGGGAGATTATTTATCGTGGTGAAAGTCCCATAACAAAATATGAAGCAGATTTTTTTATTTATTCCATTTCGACTAAGGATGGATGAAAGGATTTTTACGCGGTCTTGAGAGGCTGAATTTTCCATCAGTTGAATTGTAATTGAAGATAGGGGTAGGACGGAGGGTTGTAACTGGCTGCAATTATGATAACACTGATTACTTGATCACTGTTTAACATGATAAAAAGAAACGCATTCCTTCTAATATACTTGATTTTACTTCCCACCTGCTAACGGCCTTAGAATCCTTGGTCGTATTTGGAATATCGCCAATCGTATTTTGTATGACCTGTTCGTATATTCATTTTATGTATATAAAACTTCTTTATTTTTCAAGGTAAAGAAGTGGAGATAGTTCCATTACTTTGGCAATCTCTCTGACAGTGACCTCCACAAGGAAGAACTAGGAAAATTTTGTCAGTAGAAAGGATTACTCTCTTTTTTTTGTGTTTCTGGTTGGGATCAGGCCACGGACTCGACCTTACCTTCTAATTGACATTCTTTTCTTGTTTGTGGATTTCTTGACCCTTTTTCCACTTACCCAACACTTGTTCCTTACGCGGGGTCATGTCATATTTCCATTTTGTTAACATTAAAATTTTAAATGCTTTGTGTTTCCCAAACCACGTTTGTTCTTATACTGAACCATTATCCTGTCTTCATTATGGGATCCCTAGATTCGTGATGAGCAAGTGTTTAGCAGCAATACATTTTTCAATTGATTTCCAGATATATTGTCAGTAAAATAGTTATGATAACGGTTTTAATACAATGGAATATAATTTCGTAGTGTTTGCGAAACATTTATAAATTTATTTATTTTAAACCACAAGCTTCAGTTTCGATTCACCCAAAGGTTTTCGTAATTGCAAGATTTGGTCTGATACATTTACAATACATTTTAAGCGTTTCTCTAATCAAGTAATGAAGGATAACGGAGTTTTTTGTAATGCTTGATGAGAAAGCACAATAATCACTTTACAGTTGAAAAATATTGTGTGATGTTTGTTTTAACTATATATAATTAATATATATATATATATATATATATATATATATATATATATATATATATATATATATATATATATATATATATATATGCATATATATATGCATATATATATGAAGTGATAGTCAAGTATGTGTGTCAGTGTTAACGTCGTGTTTTTTTATATATTCCTGCAGAATTATATGTACAGAGGGAAGCATTAGTTGGTTTACCATTTATCCTTGCTGTCTTTTGCAGATGGCTGAAAATGCTCCTTATTACTCTTTTTAGTTTTCTATAATGGAAAACTATTGTAAAAGCACGTTAAAACGAAGAAAAAATAATAATGGAAAACTATTGTGACGGCTTTGTCTGTCCGTCCACACTTTTTCTGTCCGCCCTCAGATCTTAAAAAACTACTGAGGATAGAGGGCTGCAAATTGAAATGTTGAACACCCACTTTCCAAGCATCAAACTTACCAAATTGCAGCCCTCTAGCCTCAGTAGCTGTTATTTTATCTAAGGTTAAATTTAGCCATAATCATACTTCTGGCACCACTATAGGTACCAAGAACACAGGCCACCACCGGACCGTGGCTGAGTTTCATGGGCCGCTGCTGAAAGTTTCATACAGCATTATACAGAAAACTCGATTTTTTACTTGTCTTGTAATATGCTTAGCCTCCCTTGCTCTTCACCTGTTTCGTCACTTTTGCTTTTTTTTTTCTTCAGCATTTCTGTCAGTTACGTAGGTAAAGTGGGATTAACATTCAAGGATTAAAAACTGTCGTGTTGAAATCAAGAATGTTTATCAGATTTTTTTTTATTTATTTATTATTGAAGGCAGGTTTTGGTCAGAATGGTGTGATGATGTGTCAGAATCCTCTGGTTGGTCCTTCTTGGCACATGCGCGGACAGGTTTCCTAAAACAGCTTACACTTTATTTGCAGAGGTCAAGAATTAAGAGAAATAGGACTGCTGTTTTAGCAGTACGTACTATGCAGTTTATTGAAACGATGCTCTGTTTTCCCTCTGCAACAGTTTGGAATTTATTACATGCACAGTCACTTTATAGGCAAAGTTTAATTGATATACAACTCTCTCTCTCTCTCTCTCTCTCTCTCTCTCTCTCTCTCTCTCTCTCTCTCTCTCTCTCGTGCACAATTAACTAAAATTTCAGTTATTTTTGTTGGCTCTGATTCTTATGAATGCCTAGCCCAAAAATGATAGGGTTCGTTTTGTTACTTATTTGAAGAGTCTATGAAAATTTTGAAAGATTTAAATCTTATACTTACCAGCGCATTATATTAAGTAGGATGGAAAGAGAAAACAAGTAATTAGTATAAATGAATGTGAAAAGAATATTTGCTGAAATTTCCAGGAAGGCAAGACGTGCAAATGTGTCGCTGTTTAGGGACTGAAAATCGAAGACAGTATGAAAATTTGTGAATCTTGTTGTAGTTGCTGCTGATGACGGAAGGTATAAGTCTTATATGCAGTCAAAGAGGCTCGGGAAGTGCTTTACCAGAAATCAAAGGAAAAAGATCGGAAAATTTTGAATTTGGAATGTGGTGTTCTGTGGCTCTTAACTTGCGACATTGGAATGGAGTGTCATGAAACTGAAAAGCCTGAAATGAGAACTTAGAGGAGTGTAGGAAGAGTAAATGAATAGTGTTTTAAAAGGTAATTTAAAATTGGGGTTAATTTGATTTCATTACATATAAATAGGAGAGCTCGTGGGAAGAACTGAGAGAATAAGAAGCTGGAATAGATATATGCAATGGACGGTGTAATGATAATTGCAGGGACTATGGATAAAAGAAGACGAGGAGGAAGAACAAATGGGTTGAAATTCTTGATTCACTGAAGGAAAGGCAGTAAACGATACCAGTTAGGAATGTTTTGTATGAAGACTGCAACGGAAGGAGGGTGCGAAAGATCTTGGTTCCCAGTAAAACCTTCCTGATGAAGTATTCCCCCTCACGCACACGATTTGGTGAATCAGGAAAACTTTGGCAGTAGAAAGTTCACTTAGCGATCAGTGACCTGTGTCTCTCGATCGTGCTCAGCTGTTCCGTTATGTAAACTTGTTTTTAAGTTTCTCACGTTAATTTTGTTATTATTGTTTATCAATGCCTTTTTATTTTCTTCATTTTGTTTTAATGGTATTCATTTTCTAGATTGTTTTTCACATAATTGGCCCGCTGCCAGACGCCTGGTGAATGAGTGATGCCAGAAAGGACATCAGATGAAAGGAAAATTTCTCAACGAATTTGGTGGTTTAATAATTCAGCCTCTTGAGTGTTGGTTTAATAATTCAGCCTCTCAGTGTTGGTTTAATAATTCAGCCTCTGAGTGTTGGTTTAATAATTCAGCCTCTGAGTGTTGGTTTAATAATTCAGCCTCTCAGTGTTGGTTTAATAATTCAGCCTCTGAGTGTTGGTTTAATAATTCAGCCTCTGAGTGTAAGAGGGAAAATGTCATAAGATATAATAGGATACAATTCGTAAAATTACGAACGCCAAGTGAATAAATGTGCAGTGCAGAAGAGACTTGATGAATCGTCCGACAATTCTTGTTCTTTAATAATTTACTCACATTTTTATCTATTTATTTATGACTTTGTTAACTCATTTTTTCTTTTTAATACGTGGTCTTTTCTTTCTGTATATATTTCCTTTTATCTTCTGTTACTTCTTCCTAATGAATTACATATTCTTGGAAGCTTGAATTTCAAGCCAAGGGCCCCTGTGGTCTTGTTCCATATGAATAGGGTTCATCTTCTGAATAATAATAATAATAATAATAATAATAATAATAATATATAATAATAATAATAATAATAATAATAATAATAATAATAATAATAATAATAATAATAATAATAATCCCTCATTATTTATTTCCCACGGCAATGCCCATTCACCGTCCTTTTGAGCTGAATACCTGGATATAAAATGGTGAATGTAAATTGTGAGCTGTTGTAGTTTACAACGCCCTTTTTGATGAAGGCTCGAAATGCGGTGTATATAGGTGTGTATAAATAAAAAGTTATATATATGTATATATATATATATATTATATACACACATTTATATGTATAATATATATATACGAGTATGCATATATGTGTGTGTGTGACTGTGAAATATATTCTGTTAAAACAGAATTCCATCAAATATAAGGGAGCCCATAGAAACGCCAGAATGTGGAAAATAAAGGCTATATTTCAGAGACCAAACTGTCTCTCTCCTCAGGCAAATAGTGAATGAGAAAAAGTCACAGAAAAGCGGTATTTACACCAGAAGATCCGTAGGTCTGCCGTTAAGTCACTCCAGTTGACAATTTCTCTTTAATCTTGTCGATCGCTGGTTGGAGGAAGATTCTGTCTATAATATCTGAATCCCACGCACCTCTTGAAAGTTTCATGGGGTTTCTTTGTTTAATCAAAGCTGATTCCACCTTCTGGCTTTTGAACCGATAATTGCTGCTATCAGTTATAAGAGACACATTCCAGTTTATTCTGTGCTTATGGTTATTTATGTGATTAAAAATGGCTGAGCTCTGTTGTCGTACCTAACTGAACGTTTATACTGTATTAATCTTCGGAGGAATGATTTGCCTGTGAAACCGATATAAGATTGGTCACCGTCGAGGCATACGACTACCCAAATACCTTAGCCAAATCCCTGATTAACGTCCAACAAAAACCAGTCCCCGAAGACACAGGAGTTTACGAAATCCCTTGCCTCGACTGTGACCCTTTAGAAAAAAAAAAATGTAGATTTTAGAAATGCAAGAGATCGGACCCAAAACCTACATAAAAGGTCGAGAAAATATGGTTGTAGGGAATCTGTCTATTTTTAAAGAAAGTCGTGAAAGTCTGTAGCCACGTCTTCCAGATTTCACGCAGTCACGTACAGGATAATAGTCGGGGAATCAGTGAACAGATTCTGGAATTAGTTTTAAGATGCTTATGTCTTCTTCTCCTGCTTGAGGTTCCAGTGTCCATCAGACGAAGCAGCAAAAAATTATTTTGGTTTCTTGACGGGCTGAAATAAACTACGTCTGCTGTCTTGGATTAAGATTGACGTTTTTGATAATTAAAAAGTGATTGTGATGATGAGATAGAGGAGGTGGGCGCAGCGTTAGTTAGGAAAAGATAGTCCTTTATTATTTATTCAGAATTTTTAATTTAATTGAACAGTTGTACCTAATTCCACGAGAGAGAGAGAGAGAGAGAGAGAGAGAGAGAGAGAGAGAGAGAGAGAGAGAGAGAGAGAGAGTCCTTGATTACACTCCGGGCCCACATAGCCTGTTTGATCACACTGTATAGATGTATAGGGAAATTAAGTAACCTATTAAGTAACCTATTGCACCTTGACAAATAATTAAACGGTACTTGCAGTAAAAGCAATATATACTACTTTATCAATTCATTTCTTCCCATTTATTCTATTTCTTCATTTTAATGTGAACATCAAGAAGGCTTTAAGTAGTAATTGCTCTGAAGACATAGCTAAACCAATTTAGATGCTATCAGTCGTTATAGCGCCGAGCTGAACATAAAAAAAAAAATTCTATATTAGTGGCAGGCTTGTAAGGCATATCCAGTGGAAAGAAAGGTTATTCGTCACATAAAAGACAGGTAAAAAATGATCGGCAATCATGACATTAATGAAGAAGATAGTCACTCGCAAGTTACATGCCGGACTGAGAGAGGCATCGTTGCTCAAACCGAGCTTCTTTCCCTGGGGAAAAAAAGTTTCAATAAGCTTTCTTTCCCAAAGGGCGAATAAGCTGCTCTTTTAAAAGATGCTGTTTAAACATTTCAAGAAAAAGTGACGACAAGGGAGGTCTTGAAACACAGGGTAAATTCCCGATTGCTACTCGGTATCTTCGGGAAGGCGTGGCACCGTATGGTAACGAGGCAGTATTTGTAGAATATATGAGCTGTGACTTCGCAGTGGGGTTTTAAATCCAAGGTTGAAGCAATATCTGGGACACTAATGTGACGGCTTACCTTTTATTTATCTATCAAGGCTCATAGTTTACATGCAAATGACGCCCAACAAAAGAAATGATAGGGCTCATAAATCATGAGGATTGCTGGAATTTGAATAATGTCTGGTTGGTGACGCAACCAGGCTTGTGCTGTGAGATATTCAAGCCGACAACTGGAGAACTTTACTTTAGAAAAACACGACTCGGAAACAGGTAGACGAAATGGTTGAAATGCAGAAGAAGAATTTGTAAGGTAACGTTAGTTTCCTGATTACCTTCAGTTTTCTCCTTAAATAAAGATAAAAGAAAAATAGCTGATTGAAATGAATTAGGGGTTGGAGGAATATATCAGCAAGAACTGTTAGCTGACAAGACTAGGTCGGAGAGGTTACTCACTCTGTCTTTTTTATGAGGAATTCATGAAACTTGAAAAATTCAAAGTTTCATTTAGCGATCTTCTCTCGCGTTCGTTAAAATACAGTCTGGTAGAATATAAAGATCTTGTTATTAGAATTATTTGAATACTCACAAATGTTGATCAAGTATTTGTTTTTCGCAATGTATCGGAACAATCCTTTCGGCAGGAGGGTGTGTATTGAAAACTTTGAGATCAATCTAGATAGAAGTGCGTAACATTCAGTAAAAGCTTCCCGTACCGGTAACAAAAAGTTGAATAACAAAAAGACGGTGAGAAAATTCAGTATAGATAAGTCATGCAACAAGGTGACGCTTGCCTGTGCATGCGTAACTCGAACGAACACGCGATTACGCAGGTGAAGTATCTACAGGGATGTACAGACCGGGCACGCAGACTTGCATCCTGTATCTCTTTGCAGCCCTTTGTTGGCCGACTCGGTTGAGCTTCAGACTGTCACTCGATGGGCCGGAGTTCAATTCCCGCGGCCGGCTGATGAAGAGTTTGAGGAATTTATTTCTGGTGATAGAAATTCATTTCTCGCTATAATGTGGTTCGGATTCCACAATAAGCTGTAGGTCCCGTTGCTAGGTAACCAATTGGTTCTTAGCCACGTAAAATAAGTCTAATCCTTCGGGCCAGCCCTAGGAGAGCTGTTAATCAGCTCAGTGGTCTGGTAAAACTAAGGTATACTTAACTTTGTATCTCTCTGCAAGTCTCTCGGAACAGAAGCAAAGGGTAATGAAGAAAAGAAAACAAAAAATCTCCAATATCAGAAACGGACGGAACTTCCTTTGTCCTCGGACAGGGTATAAAAGTCATTTTATCTAATTGCAGGTCAGAGCTCACCGAACACCTGCCCGCAAAGGAAACTTGGTCCGTGAAGGAGTCCTGGTTAAATCATGCTGCGTTTGACCCGAACTTTCTCTTCTTCAGCAAAAAAAAAAAAAAAAAAAAAAAGGAAGTAGTACAATGGTAAGACTAACTTCTCCGAATATTTGACTGTTACATGATTTTTTAAACTTATTTTTCCATTGGGTTAAATCTTGATGACAGGCGGAATTCTTCATTTCCTTTGTACTAGTTTGGAATAATTTATTCGGCGTTTACCATTTTATCAGTTATTCACTGCGTTGCAGTTAATTTAAATGAAGACATGTCGGTTTCTTCATGCAAACAAAATTTACAAAAAAAAAAAAAAAAATAGAAAACGTTAAAAATTGACACTAAATAAGAATCAGACAAATAGGTCGAGAAAGATCAAACCTACGAAGTACCTTGTATGATGAAGTCTGGAAATATGTTTATGTCTTTCTTTCGACTGACTAAACGGAACATTATAAAGGCGAAAAACGTCTGTATGAAAGACATAAAAATTCTCTATTAACAGACTATTAAGTAGTATAATAGGCACTACAGTGTCGAACTTTCAAAGATAATGAACAAAGAGTAGACGACCAAGACTCTCTCGGGTTAGGAATGGAAAACTTCACTTGCTTTTCTTTTTCCGTTGGCAGGACCGGTTCTCAAGCTGTTGCCCAGAAAGGTTGATCTTAATTACGTGGCCCAATTCTGAAGAAGAGCGTGGAGGATGAACTTATGTAAAATATGCAAGAAATACTACTTATTGGTATGATTGATTCCGTACATACTGTACTGTACACCGATGGAAACTTAGCAGTTGATCACAAAAGATTCTAGAAAATACAAGTTGAAACGGATGTGAAGGAGAAAGCTGGAAGTTATGAGGAGATGGGCACACAAAAGAATGAATAATGATTCTGATGAAGTAAAATAGACGTCACCAGGCCTTTAAAGAATAGAGCCAAATCTCCCGCCATTTATTCAGGTATTAGTAGATTTGAGGAAAATTTTACTAATAATAGAAGCAGAATGAAGCGTATATATAATATATCTATATATTTCATACTTGTTATATATGTGAACACATGTATATATTATATATTCTCTCTCTCTCTCTCTCTCTATATATATATATATATATATATATATATATATATATATTATACATATATATATATATATATATATATATATATATATATATATATATATATATATATATATATATATATATATATATAATGTATGTAAACACATACTCCTCTAAGCGAGTTGAGGAAAATATCAAGTGATGATTAGTAATTGTTTGAAATTTTTCCTTTTTTCATTTTTGAAACTTTTCATATAGGATGTGTACTGCATATACTGTAGTTATCAGTGTAATGCTGAACCCCCCCACCCTTTTTTTTTTTTGGAAAGGTTGATATTTGAATCAGTAATTTTCGTTAGTCAAGACTGATGTTACAAACTTCATAAGCAGAAGCTACGGGTTTCTGTACAACAGTGGAAAAGTAATTTTGTCGGAATCTTCATCATTCTCAAAAGTACCCATTTTAATGTGAATGAGAAGCTGCTAGTTAATTGGTAAAATATAAAAAAAAATCAATCAGTCAGTGTAATGAATTAAAAAAACAAGTAAATATTATGATTTTACTTAATTTAATTTGAAATTTAATATACCATTTAATAAGTATATATGGAAGCTTGAGTATAAATGTATTTATTGTGTGACTGTGTTCCAGTATGAAAGCGTATGCCTTTTTACAGCTTTTAATTTCATTTTCATTTTCGTTCACTCATCATTGACGCTCGACCTATTAGGTCCCAGTGCTAGGCTTCTAGCCTAGACTTGTCATTTCATCCTAATCCTTCGGGCCAGCCCTATGAGAGCTGATGGACAGCTCAGTGGTCTGGCTTAAACCATTTTAATAATAATAATGGAAAAAGCCCAGCAAAAGAGTCTGAAAGTGCTTGCAAGAGGAGAAGGCTGAGAGTAAATGCAGGCAAGAGCAAGGTTATGAGGGTGAATCAGAACTAGGAAGAAGGGGCAATGAATGTTGATATGGAAGACGGAAGAATGAAACCAGCAGCTTCTGTAGATATTTGGGAGTGTCCTTATAGGAGAAGGTTGGTCTGCGTGGAGGGATTGTTGAACAAACTCAGCTCTATGGAAGTGAAGTGTCGATGGTGAATGTTAGTAAAAGGAAGAAGAAGGAAAATGTTGAGAGGGATTGTTGGTACCACGTGTGGCATAAGAAGTGGAAGGAGTATTAATGTAGATACATACAAGAGCAAGTGAAAGGATGAGGAATTGTTTTGCTGTGGTGATGGGCATGAAAATCTAGGTGTGTCTGGGTGAATGGCGCACCATGTGTAACGGGTTTCAACCATCCACTGATGAGCCATCTCAAGTGGGAATCGATTCAGCTGTTTAGGTGTGTGCAGCTAGCGCGCGCGTGTGTGTGTGTGTGTGTGTGTGTGTGTGTGTGTGTGTGTGTGTGTGTAGCAGTGATTATTTTCTCTGGAGCCACTTATCTGCTAGGGGAAAATGGTTTTTATATATATATATATATATATATATATATATATATATATATATATATATATATATATATATATATATTTATATATATATATATATATATATATATATATATATATATATATATATATATATATATATATATATATATATATATATATATATATATATATATATATATATATATATATATATATATATATATATATATATATATATATATATATATATATATATATATATATATATATATATATATATATATATATATATATATATATATATATATATATATAGTGTGTGTGTGTGTGTGTGTGTAGAATATTCTCTTAATATACGAGTTCCTAAAGTCTAGAATTCATAATACGCAAGGAATTATGAAATGCGCCTTGATATGAGAAACATTCTCATTATGCGATCACGTCATGGGAAGTGAGGCAAAACTCGATAAAAACCAGAATAAGCCAGCCTCCCTCGAAATGTAAGCGAGCCTCCCTCGAAAAGCGACCCAGTTATCGCACAGTAACACCACCTAATGGCAGCACACCGAGATATATGCGTTAGGTTAAGTTCTTATCCCCTGAAGCTGCCATCTCGGTATTAGTAACAATAAAGGGATATCTTCAGAGTATGAAGAAGTACTCTTCCGAGTGAAGATCAGCTAAAAGTGCGTTTGAATTTGCAGATCCAAGAAGTTTAGATTATATAACCCTGATTAAAGACCAATATGATTTTAGGAATCCCCGAAGACCTGGTACGAGGAACAAGCTAATCGTTTTCCCTTTATCTGTGTTAAAGAAGCCAATGATTAATACCTTCACTTTAGGTAAATTCTGAAGTCTGCAGTAGTTTACACGGGAGGGTCGGTATTAGGCAAGATCATTAGGAGGTCAAATTGAAAGCACCTTTCTGGTTTCATTTTATTACGAGCCTGTGTGCAGTATAGTAGCGATGTGAATCTTAGGTTATATGGCAAAGCGAATCCTGGAAAAAACTACCTTATTCATTTACAAAAAGTCATGGCGGAACATTGCTGCAAGATTTTTCCAGGTATTTCTTAGTTGGACAGGGTGGTCTATGAATATTTGAGAAGATAGTGACGTTATTATCCGTGGTTGTATTTTTGTGCAGTTAATCCTGTATCTGTCTTTTTCAGTTCACTGAATGTAAAGAATAACGTTGGGAAATGGTTTTGCTTTTCTGGAAAGTTTGATTCATATGTATATATATTTATATATACTCATTCAAACTATATATATATATATATATATATATATATATATATATATATATAATGTATGTATATTATATATGTATGTGTATATATATTTCAATGATAGAGAGCATCGTGCCGGAGAGATCACCTCCCGTCGATCTCAGTCTGAGATACAAGGCAACCACAGGTCTATACATGAAGAACAGTCAGAATTCTTCCGTACCAAATGCAAGTTTCCATAGTCTTATCATTCTCATAATCTAGTTCAAATTGCTCTGGGAGCTTTGAAAGTGACTGGTGCTCGTGCATCATCGATATTTTTTTTTTTTCTTTTTGAATTACATGCGCAAACTGGGACGACCTTGAGATATGCACGGAAGAACACCGCCACGTGAAAAGGCTTTCACGTAGTTTGGATTTGTACTCCCTTTTTCTTTCCTCATTTCCAGTTACTTTAATGTCTATCAAAAGTCTTCACTACGAGCAGTAAGGGAGAGAGAGAGAGAGAGAGAGAGAGAGAGAGAGAGAGAGATTGGAAATAACCCTTGTTATTGCATAATCGATGTGTCTGTCACTTCTGTTGGGAAAGTATGTATTTTTGCAATTCCACATTTTTCTTGGTTTCTTGAGTATGTCAGTCTCCTTGCCCTTTAGGTAAAAAAAAAAAATTATATATATGTGTGTGTGTATGTATACATACATATGTATTATATATACACCGACAAACAACAGTATTTATAACTTTTTCCCAATCTCTTCTTACATTCCGAAATTTTCCGTAACTTACATCATTTTCATATTGTGTTTCATCGTTTCAGCAAGCAAAATGTTGAATCATTTCTTTAAAGCGAGTGAGCGAAATGGTATACTTTCAAATTCTCGTGTTACCACTTTACTGCAAAGTAACGAATATTACGGTATCGCTGTTTTCGAGTTTTCGACGCCTGGCTGTTTAGCCTCATTTGCAAGGTCGTATAGCTCTTCTCACTCTCTCTCTCTCCCCTTGTATTTCTTTCTTCTGACGCTCCTATCAATTTTGAAAATCTGCCAAGACTGCAATATCTTTCCTCCAGCCAAGCGACAAGCAACTCGTAGCATCGAGTGGCTCTCCTGTTGAGGCTGAGTCGTGAGATACCCAAATGTGGCCAGAGCCAGCATTCCTGAATTGAACCCAGAAATTTGCCTGCAGCGATGGATACTGGCCTGCTGGCGTTTGTTGTTTTATGAGTTCCCAGCATCACAGGGCTACCAGATGACCAACAGGACATAGATTTCACTCAGTGCAAATATTCTTGGGTTGGAAGACTGCAGGCATTGGCACTGTAGACCTGCGTAAGCCTGAAGCATATGACCTCAATAATATCTCGTTTCTAGAGTCACCTCTTTTCAGGGTGGGAACCTCTTACCTGAAATACCTGTATGGGTGCAATACACCTACAAATATATGCCCTGGTGCACAGGTAGACGGGCACAAAGATAATTATGATTCTCGTGATTCTACGATAAAAGATATCTCACATTTGAAGGAAAAATGAGAAAACAGCTGACAGACGAAAGCTGGTGACATTTTCCAACGCCAGAGGCCGTAGGGGCGTGCAACCTAATGCCCTTTTCTAGCCCAGACCTATAGAAATCAAGAACAAGCAAAGAGTTTTCGAGGACGACCGGTTCCAAGTGACTCGTTTTGAAATAAACGTCAGGTTACTTTAAAAAACCTGAACGGATTGACGAAAGAGAAGGAAAACTTGGTTGGGGGGAAATGAATGAAAGAAGCTGAGGTTTATGGTGGGGAACGAAACAGGAAAAACGAGATTGGGAGATTGAATGCACAAGATGGCGTTGTTTTCGTCAGGTCAGAAAATGAAGGAAAAATTGATTTCTTCATTATTATTATTATTATTATTATTATTATTATTATTATTATTATTATTATTATTATTATTGTTGTTGTTGTATATGTCTTTGCGGAACTTCTCTGTCAGTCTGAAGAGGGCGACGGAAGGCGGAGTCATTTTATTTACTTTGATGGTATAGAGTATTACCACTAGGGGCACCTGGGCACGTGGGGCCCCCCCCATGAAAAATAATGACAAAGTAATAATATTGAAGATTTAGATAAGAATAACATAAATGAGAAATATAAAAATGGATAAAATAAAAAATCTATTAGAATTAACACACACACACACACACACATATATATATATATATATATATATATATATATATATATATATATATATGTGTGTGTGTGTGTGTGTGTATGTGTAGAATATGAAAATTGGTGACCCCCATGAAATTTTTCTGATCCGCAAGTGAGTATTACGATCGTTTTATTATGATTAATACGGTATATGCAGTGGCTTAAATTGAAACTACTCTCATTATGATATTAAACAATATGACTTGGTATTAAATACGCCTAGTATTTCAGTAACTTTTGCCAGCATTTTAAAGCTTATGACTATGATAATGTACACTTGAGTATGATAGTAAGTAGTATGAGAGCAACTGTAAACAATATGACCGTGATAGAAAATGTGTGAATACGATACCATCTTGATAATGACTATGATAGCAACGACCATCATAGTATCATTGTAGAGTAACTAATAGGACACAGAGAGCGAATATTAGTGATTAAAAAAATGTCTGTGATCGAAAATGTAGGATAATGGGGAAGAGGAGAAAAGAGATGAAGATTAGAAAAAAAAGGGAATAATTTTCATTCTGTGCATTTTGAAGGTAGGTAAAACCAAGGAAAATAATACAGATTAGCGAGATGCGTGGAATTTCCACTCCACGGCCATACACTGCCGGGAATGCAGGAATACCTTATTTTCCCCTTCACCTTGAAGCAACTGTAAGATGAGAGATATTCCCGTTATCTTTCCAGTACCAAGAAAAGCACAAGAGATGACGGCTCTGAAGTGACACTATTTAGACACGTTATTCAGGCTCAGCTAATGAAGTAGGTTTTATCTCTAGTCTCTTCTTGTAACTGACTTTGTGCGGTGGATTTTTTAACCTTTTCCCCATAGGGGGCCACTGCTTACAGTATGCATTGGGTCCCTGTTGACGTTAGGGTCTTTGCAACGTCCCTTAGGCCTCTGCTGCCTTGTTCGCTACTTTTTACTTTTCATCCGTTTAATTTGGTCTCTGTTATGTGTAACGTATTGACTTGGCTTTAATTCAGTCGTCACCTCTCATTTAGGAATGAACCTCTCGGGTGGAACCCGGAATTCTCAAATGTGATCCAGCGGTCTCGTTACTATGGTTCATGATGATAATAGTGATAATGAAGCTGTTCCTTCCCCCCCCCCTCCCCTTCTGCAGTTAGACAGTGTTCTTTTTCTTTGTACGCAATAAGTGTGCTTTTAAAAATAAAAAAGTCACCCTTTTTTCTGTTTTTGATCCCACGTAAATCTCTTAGTTCAGTATCTCCGAATTTGAAATTCTTTGGCACAGCAATTTTTTTCTCCTACACATTATCATTCAAAAAAACGCAACAGCTTCAGGGAGCCTATGTTCAGGAGAATAACCAAGGTGACAGTAAAGTTGCCTAAATTACAGGATTCTTAAAATCCTGGGGTAAAAATTTTACAATCCATAAAATCCTGGGGTACAAATTTTACAATCCATAAAATCCTGGGATACACATTTTACATTCCATAAAATCCTGGGGTACAAATTTTAGAATCCATAAAATCCTGAGTCACAAATTTCAGAATCCATAAAATCCTGAGTCACAAATTTCAGAATCCATAAAATCGTAAGGCACAAATTTTCTGAATCCATAAAATCCTGAGACACAGGATCCTCTGTGTGGCCGTTTAATCGCCTCATAAAATTCAAGAGTAGATCTTCATTTAAAAAAAAAAAAACATTCACCTGGAAATCGACATATTTCAGGGGAATTATTGTTACACATACCACCTTGATTGCTTATTTTGAACTGGAGTAACGATCAGTGTAAGAATTTCCGCCGTATACTCTTAATGCAAAGCACAGATTCCAACGAAACTACTCTGCTGTATGACTCCTTGTTCATAATCTTATAATATATATAAATAATATATATATACATATACATACAGTATATATATTTATATTTATATATATATATATATATATATATATATATATATATATATATATATATATATATATATCTATCTATTTATATATATATATATATATATATATATATATATATATATATATATATATATATATATATTATATACATATATATGAGAGAGAGAGAGAGAGTCATAAATAGAAATGCCATCCCAGTCTAGTAGGGACTTCAAGGGAATATGGGCATATGCAATTAACGTCAACGGGCCCGGATGTATAAAAATGCTATTATTCTCTAAAGGTTATTTGTCGAAAAACAATTTGCATAATATTATGCAGTGAGCATCAGCAGCAGCTGGAAGCGAAAGCACTCTCTCTCCTTGATGATTATGGTGATGAAAACAACCCGTAGCTAAGTCACTGCAATAAACTTCCAAATCTATTAGCATGAACACTCTCAGAAAGATTGTCCTTGACATAGGCGCGTTTGGGAAGGGTTGACGGTGCAAGGTTGAAGAAAAGGGATCCACAAGGAAGAATATCTGTAGGGAAAGAACGTCTCCGACATGTAAAGGAACCGAATGTGCCGCAGTCCTTTACGGCAGTGAATGTTCCTTCGAGCAGTATTGCTTATGGTGCACACAAGAATTAGCATTCTCAGTTAGATCGAATGGCTGGTATTGTGCCTCTTCCAAAAGAACGGCCATCAAACAGAAAATTATTGATATCATCAGTTCCCTTTCTGACATTCTAAGAAGATGGGTAGGTCGCCATGAATATTCTTTTGGATACCCCCTTACCAACGGTGATCGACTCAGTTTATTCATCCATTTAGATCTGTTGCTACGTGACTCTTCTTCAGTGGTGGTAAACAGCGCCAAGAGTGGTTGAAATTAAAAATGACTGACAGGAACGAACAGCTGTTACATCCGAGCTGCTGTTTCCTTCTGCGGAAGATTTAGGGAGGCCCTTTTGTCTGCCAAAACACGGGCAAATAATGGTGCCTTTGCTGCTGTTATTATTATTATTATTATTATTATTATTATTATTATTATTATTATTATTATTATTATTATTCAGAAGATGAACTATACTCATATGGAACAAACTCACAGGGACCATTGACTTGCAAAATCAAGCTTCCAAAGAATGTGGTGTTCATTAGAAAGAAGTAACAGGAGGTAAATGAATTATGCAAAGATTTAGGAAAGGGAATTAGATGTTTTTAACTTTTAATCAATTTACTTAAGAAGAAGTCGAGGTTTTATAGTAATTAAATAATAGGAAACCTAATCATTTATCATTATTTAATAATTAATACGGATGCCTAGTGTACTGTTTTAAAAACTGTTTGCTTTGCCTTTGAACAAACATAAAATGCTTCAAATAATTTATTTTCATTCCTCCAAGCAAATGTTGAAACATAGAAACGCAATCGTTTGGTTTACGGGCATCAACAATGATCTTGTGGCAATTCTTGCCTTATTAAATCAGGACCTTCAGAGACCCGTGTGATTTTGAACTAAGAGCCTGTAATTCCCTTGATAACAGCATTCCTCGGGCTATTTTCTGAGAGGAGAAATTGCCAAGCTGATTCAGTAAATGACACCAATGGGCGTGTGAGGAAGTTTCGCAGAAATGATGATGCCAATCTGCTCATTATCTAACCAACCCTCTCTCTCTCTCTCTCTCTCTCTCTCTCTCTCTCTCTCTCTCTCTCTCTCTCTCTCTCTCTCGTTTACCCTACATTCATGTACACCGTTTCTACAGGAAACTTCGTGGCAATCATGAGGTTAGCAAATTTCTTCCAAAGTCAGTCATCACATGAATGACCCTGAGAATCTGTCTTGACCAACCCTCTCCACTATTCTTCCACTTCCCTTCTCCCCCCCCCCAACCCCCCCAACCCCCTAGTCCCTCTCTAATAACTTTATTTTCCTTGCTACTTCATCGTTCCTGACGGTTGAATAACTTAGGTGATGATTTGTTATTTTTTTTTATTCGCTCTTGTTAAATTTTCAATCGCTTCTGTTGATTATTCTTTTTGTGTTGTTATTATTATTATTTTTAGTGCTGGTGATCTCACGTCATTTTATGACCGTCTTCTCTTGCTGTTTCTTCAGCTTTTTGGTTGTTACTGCGCTTATTATTATTATTATTATTATTATTATTATTATTATTATTATTATTATTATTATTATTATTATTACTTGAAAAAATCGCTTGTATATATTTTAATCAATTTATCTTCAATGAAATGTATCAACATTAAATTACCTTGCTACTGTTTAGGTATTTTCTTTACCTTATAGTGACACGGTTGTTAATCCAATAACGTTATCTTCATACAGGAAAAAACAATAACAAAAAATAATAACAAGATAGGTGCAAAGGTATTGCGATTGTTTACTTCTGTGAGAGAGAGAGAGAGAGAGAGAGAGAGAGAGAGAGAGAGAGAGAGAGAGAGAGAAAGAGAGAGAGAGAGAGACCACGGGTATATTGAGTCAAACAAAAATTTGGTCTCTTGCCGATACGTTGAAGAGTCTAGATTCGATACTTCAAGTAGCATTAGCTTAGTATTGTATTCCAGTACATTACCAAACTACATTCCCATCAGCAGATTGCTTTCAAACTCATATCTCCTCTTATCAGTGGCTAGGCAACATTATGCAGCGAGAATTAAAAAACAAAAACAAAAAATTTTATCCGCACACTTGTCGTCAGTGTAATAATTTATTTCTTGTTTAAAGCCTCAGTGCTTTCAAGGCCTTCAGCGAGTTTGTTGCAAGTGTCCTTGAGTGTGTTGCAAGTGTCCTTGAGTGTGTTTTGCCCATTAATCTTCTGATGATATGAGGTGCTGGTCCATCTTATACCTGTAGCCTTTAAATTTCATTTACATAACAGGAGTGAGCTTGACCTCAAAGGACACGCAGGTCCCAATGTCAAGGCCTCAGGAACAAGGTGATGTCATCTTCAGGTTTTAAAAATCGTGGTTGAATAATATACGGATAAAAGTCAAGATTTAAAACTCATAATTGTGGGTAATTGTCTTTAGAATAGAGATTACGAAAAAGAATGTTCGTTTGTTAATATTATATATATATATATTTTATACACATATATATATATATATGTATGTGTATCTGTGTGTATGTATATATATATAAAAGTACACACACACACACACACACATATATATATATATATATATATATATATATATATATATATATATATATATATATATATATATATATATGGTCGTGCTATATATAAAAGAACCGTGTGCTGTGAGATGATTTTGGATCTCACACTACATTTTTAAACATTTTACTAATTTGGAAAAGAATTTGAATTGTCGAGAGAATCGGTGACAGTAATATATTGGCAGGATGCCACCAAGGAGCAGAACAACATAAATATTACAAAGAATTAAAATAAATATTTTTTGACATTGGCTACAGGAATATAAGACTGGTCTCTCCAACTACTCTGCCAAAACATTTTGCTTAGAAGTGCGATGTTTTTCTTAACCCCACAAAAAGGTGAGACCAATTCGCCAGTTGTGGTTAAAATTTAAATATTAATATTAGTTCTATGTCTTCATCGGATTCATCTTGTCTTCTGAAAGTTAAAACTTTTTTGTCAGTTTCTCTGTAAAGGTTCGTAAAAAAAAATAATAAACAAATAAAATAGAATTATCGCAAAGACATTTCTGTGCTGTATTAGAACTTATCATTATCTCTTAGTTTCCCTCACCTTCTTACTCTCAAGGAGGCTTTAGAGTAAATGATCAGTTCTTATAATAAACAACGTTAGTCACGGTGTTTTGATTTTAATCACTCAAGTATCGACCACCAAATATTTTTCTTTTAATTTTTTTTTTTTTGCCTATTTTTATTTGCAGGTGGTATCTGTTTTCATTTTTCTCTCCCGTCCTCTGTTCAGTATCTCAGATATCATAGATTGTGGCATAATTGTGATGTTATCTCGACATGTCAAGAAAACTTAAATAAATGTGTCCGCCCTTTTAGAAAAAAAGAAAAATATTATTATTATTATTATTATTATTATTATTATTATTATTATTATTATTATTATTATTATTATTATTAATAAATGTTTCCTTACGTTAAGATATTCATGACCAGTCACGGTCATTTTCTTCATTTTGAAAATTCATGCGGTAAAGTAAAAAAAAAAAAAAATTGTGCTTCACTGCTTTGATATTCATCGAATTTCGATTTTTTCTCACGATATTTTCATGTAACTGATATTGTCATAAGATCCTTAAGATCAAAATATTCACGGTCAGTGTAACCTGTCAACCATAGACAGGTCATCTTGACCTCAATGACATGGACATTCCTGTGTCCATTCAGCGTAGAAATAATAAAAAAAAACTCTAGAGCGAAAGTATATGCATATGTATATATGTGTATATATATGTATGTATGTGTATACATACATACATGCATACATACGTACATATATATGTTTATATATATGTACTCATATATTCCTCCTTGTATAGTCTTTTAATTGTCCTGTCCCAGCTTCTGAACGGTTGATCCTAATCCTTTGTAGAAACTTCTTAAATATTTAACCTGTTTAGGCAGATGTACTAATTCTTAAATTGTGTTGGATTCCAGGTACATACTTTTTCTGTGTGATCCCCATCTGTCATTTATATGAGCTTTCTTTGCAAATTTGTTTTTATATTTCTTCAGTCTGCTAAGTAAAGGACGACAAGTCGAAAGGCCTCGCAACACTCTATTGTTTCTCTTTCCTTCGTGGATTTTGTCCTTATTTATATATTCATCACGTTCTGTATTTTTGTGATTCAGGTACACACACATACACACATATATACTGTATATATATATACACATATATATATATATATATATATATATATATATATATATATATATATATATATATGTATGTATGTATTATATACACACATATATGCAAGTACATTAACATTTATAAAAATGGGCAAATATTTTGTGGCTAATCAGATATAATTTGGTACAATTTTGTTCAGTTATGTGACTTAAAACTGCTGTGGTTTATTGGGGAATTACTGAACATCACCTTGTTAAGAATGTAACTGCCTCATTATCGAGACATTTGGAAGCGCAGATAAGGACGAAGTAAAATGTAAGAGAATTACAATTACATTCTGTGACTGGTGTAAAATCCATTTTTCATCAAATTGCGATTTTCCCTCCCAGAAGCCGTCGTTATAGGGTTAAACCTCTTCACCTGAAGGTCAGTCTGATGCTTTTGACCATTTTCTGACCGGAACTAAGAGCATATCGTAATCCCGTATCTGAAAACCTACCTTTAAAATTGTTTTATTTAGCGTGTGAATATTTCAGATACTTAAATCAATCATTTAAAATTGTTTCTTTGTCCTGTGAATATTTCAGATAGAGATAGACTTACAAACAATCGTTTAAAATTGTTTAAATATCGTGTGAATATTCCAGATAAAGACAGAATTATATCCTCTTAGTCTGAAAAAAAGCTATGTAAGAATAAAGTGAAATATTGCACCAAAGTTCTCCGGTCCTAATTGTCATCAGATGTTTTGCTTGTCACCCCCCCCCAAAAAAAAAATGTGATCACTTTGGTACATTCCAAAAAAATGAGATCACATTGATACATTCACGGAGTTCGATTTCCCCATGAAACATTCCAAAGGGAGTGAAACTAGTTCATTCATTTTACTGTACTTTGGTTCTCAATACGGAATTACACGAATCGGGGAGAGTGAAACTTTTCCACGTGTATGTGAGGATAAGCTTATAAGCATCCAAGATCGGTTATTCAAGCCACGCTCTTGTTCAACAGTTGTTCTCATGTTTCGTTAATTAAGATTATCTACCAGCAACCACACATTCACCCACATATGGATGTATATGCATGCTTATTTGCAGTTGTCAAAGGTTCAGGGACATTCTTTTCTGTACATATAAAGTTTTCGTACATTTTTGGAAGTATTTGCCTTCTGCCCGTGCATATACACTATATCCACAATTGATATAGTGAATTTATGTGCACATGAAGCAAGTTACATACGCATTCACATATGCATTATATATATGCATAACACACACACACATATATATATATATATATATATATATATATATATATATAAAATATCATGCCTTACAATGTATAATATATATAATATATGTCTATTTATATATATATATAAAATCGTGTGATTCCAGTTACTCCATTTTTGCCTAACCATACATCTTTTTTTTTTCTTCTCACGCATGCATTCATGCACGACCTTCTGTCCATCCGTTCTGTGGTGCGATGGCTGGGTATGAAGACAGAATT
>NC_089783.1:49804124-49824124 GCF_040412425.1 Macrobrachium rosenbergii | reverse complement strand
GGGATTACTCAAAAACATCTGGATTGATTGTCGAGAAGACTAGACGAAGGTTGGCCACGGCACAAAGAATGATCTTGCAAATCACCTGAGAAAATTAGAGTACTCTTTGTCGACAGTAAAAAAAAAGTTTTTTTTTTTTTATACGCTCAGAGGAAAAAAATGGCCAATGATAAAAAAGGAGTCATTGAGTTTTCCTGACAAATCCAGATAAATCACGATCAAGAGATGTTATGAGTAGTTCTCCATCTGCAGGAGGACTGGAAAGGGATGAAAGTCTCATTTAATGTATAAAGAAGAGCAAGGGATTACCCCCAAGTAAACACTTCCTAGAACCATTTGTGATGTAATATCAACTCTCTCTCTCTCTCTCTCTCTCTCTCTCTCTCTCTCTCTCTCTCTCTCTCTCTCTCTCTCTCTCTCTCTCTCATAAAGTAAACCAGTATGGGTACCCATGTGTAAGGTTGAAGCGGAATATCAATTTGTCCTTACGAAATTGCATTCATGCGTGGGGTCCCACCAAGCAGCGCAATCTAACTGTATCTTATCTAACCTAAACTTCCTAACCCAATCTAATATGAAATAACTTTACCTAGAGGGAACCAAACACTAGATAATACCTCCATCATGCCTTGCATTTTAATTTACGGTCACAGCATCTCGGTTTGGGTGGTACGAGTCCCAAGGTCCACAGCAGGTCTCACGTTACCCAACAGTAGGAAAGAGTGCGTGCTGGAATAAATCCGGCTACTCTAAGCCAAACACCAACTTACCAGTACAAAAACATGTATTATTTTGACACTTATGACAGCACTGGTAAAAACAGTGTTGTCTTTCCTCTACACCAGTTGTTTTACAAGAAGAAAACTGTTGTTGTTTCCTTCTCCTCATATGACTGATAACTTGGGTCAATGTCTGAACTACAGGACATTGGAGGTGTTGGTTCCTGTAAACAAAATGATGAGAAAAGTATCATGATACAATTTTAAAACAATATTTCTATGTCTTGTTTTTATTTGTTGCACTTTGGAAGCTTTCTCTATCCTATCTAACGTCTCATAATATTTATATTAAGTTTCAGTTCGTAAAGTAGTGTAATTCAACGTAAATTTTTTGTTTTGTTTTTAAATAACCTGCAGGAGACTTGTAATTTCACATTACAGTTTCACAGAGTATTTAGTTACCAAACCACATAAATGCAGAGGATGAGATCAAATATTTCTTTGTTCTCAAGCAAAAATTTTGCCTTTGGCTGAAACTCCTGTTTCCTTGTAATTTTTTTTTATCATGATGAGCATTTATGTAGATCAACTAACTACCAACATTAAGGCAGAGAGAGAGAGAGAGAGAGAGAGAGAGAGAGAGAGAGAGAGAGAGAGAGAGAGAGAGAGTTTTCCCAGTAAAGACGTAATTGAAATATTGTTCATGAATGAATAAACAACGCAATGGAGCCGAGAATCAAGCAGCAGTGAATGTTCTGGTAAGCGTGCAGAAATGACATTACTCAGTAGAATAATTCAGAAGTGAAGTGTCACCGACGCTTAAACTCTCGGAAATGAGTAAGTGGAAATGATAAAGAAGGCACCGGTAATAAATTTGTCTGAAACATCTTTGAAGTAGCTGGCGTTTAAAGTTTTTTTTTTTTTTTTTTTTTTTCTTTTACCAAAAACTCTTTGCCAACGTTCTCAGAGTAATTTGGTCTTCATTATCATTAGACGTTGAAAGTTTTTTTTTACCAAAAACTCTTTGCCACCGTTCTCGGAGTAACTTGGTCTTCGTTATCATGATCTCGATTAAAATACTGGAAAATGGCATAGTCCTCCGAAATGGGATAATGTTTTCACCAATGCGCCAGTGATGCCATAAATCACAGCTTCAAGCAGGTACAGAGTTGAAGTGTTGCACGGAATTCTTAGGAGAGTTGGGCACATTAAAAGAGTAAGGAAACTCCCAGTACATATTTCTAAAGAAAATAAGGAACTGGAAGAATTTCTTTTAAAAAATAGGTACATAGTCAGTAGCAGCCTCGTAATAATTTAAAAAGGTTCTGAAATACTAACTGCAACATGAACACCAACTACAGATAAGAACCAGTGAGTCAGAAATGATGTGGATTTGTCAAATCTCTGCAGACTTCTGTGAAATTTAGCGCTCACTCTCCCATCTTTAGCGGTGTGTGTTAATTGTGCTCACCGTTGCAGATGGTAGACAGTCAAATATGATGATCTGTGGAGGCGCCAAGGAACCATTCGCTTTCTCTGAATACTGGATACAAAAGTCTCGGAGGAAGCGAGTGTGAAGTCACGTCGAGTCATTCTTCTAAACAGAAAATCACACATCCGCTAAAGTAAACCAATTTCCTTCCCGGATAGACATAGAATGTACGATATATTGGTATTTCAGAGGTCTGGAAGCAGGAATCTAACCTTGACAGGTTGGCAGTTCCGTTTAGTGTCGGTGCAACCGGGGGAAATCAGGGTTTCGTACCAGATCGTTATTGAAACCGCGGCGCGGTTTACAGTCACACTCATAAGCAGCGGTAATGATCGACAGTAAGAATTGCTTTATCAAGTTTTTCAGGTAAATAATATATTGCATGTCGATGTGTGTTACAGGTTACAAAAATGCAGTGTTTATGTACATACACAAATATATATATATATATATATATATATATATATATATATATATATATATATATATATATATATATATATATATATATATGTATATATTATATAAACATATACATACATATATATATATATATATATATATATATATATATATATAGTGGGCATGTCAGGTAAGGTGGCATTTGAATACAAAAAGAAGATGTGAGGAGTCCTAAATCAATTTATAAATAAACGTATGGAATTCATGAGAAGGTTATGAGTACATTTGTTTATCACAAAATTTCTCGTCAAATTATTTTATATTCGTTTACAAGTTATATATATATATATATATATATATATATATATATATATATATATATATATATTTATATAACTACTTGTAAAAGAATATAAAATAATTTGACGAGAGGTCCGTGATAAACAAATATTCTCACAACCTTCTCATGAATGCCATACATTTATTTATAGAATAGATTTAGGACTCCTCACACATTCTTAACATTCAAATGCCAGCTTACCTGGCGTGCCCAACACGTTACAGTTCCTTCCTCCGAGTACCAAGCTCATTCATTATCTTCAGCGAAATATGAATAATTGCAGGTAACGCCAGAGTGAAGGTCGCCTCTCCCGGATCACTGCACAGTACTTCCATGCTCCGATGCTCCTAACTGAGGCCCTCACCCATTACTTACCTGTGTTGATGTCTATTAAGGGAATGTAAATGTAATAATTATGCGGCTTTCTTTTAAGTGGTTCACGGTGATTATACCTGTCTGACTTTTTAAGGTGCGATGCGTGTGATAGCGCTGTAAATCAAAAGTGAAGTTTTTGTTTCGCTGTGGTGTTTACAGGTTGGCTAGTTTTGTCTTTTATTCCACGAGGAATGTTTGAAAAATAGACATCAGTTTGTCTGTGTTTCATTTCTGGGTAACACCTTGTTCTGATCCTGTTCCTTAGCTATGACGGCCTTAGTTTTATTTTGCTATTTTCCCACCCTTATAAAACAGCAGATCAGGGTTTCTGTTTATGTTTACTGTTCCCATACTCGGCTGAAGAGTGACATTTTTCTGGAGCACCTTTTTTTCCTGTTCCGGTTTCTGGAGTACCTGTTTTTTTCTATTCCGGTTTCTGGAGCACCTATTTTTTCTCATTCCGGTTTCTGGAGCACCTATTTTTTCTCATTCCGGTTTCTGGAGCACCTATTTTTTCCTAGGCTGGTTTCTGGAGCACCTATTTTTTTCCCATTCCGGTTTTTCTGGAGCACTTCTTTTTTCCCCTTCCGGTTTCTGGAGCACCTATTTTTTCCCATTCCGGTTTCTGGAGCACCTATTTTTTCCCATTCCGGTTTTTCTGGAGCACTTCTTTTTTCCCATTCCGGTTTCTGGAGCACCTATTTTTTCCCATTCCGGTTTTTCTGGAGCACTTCTTTTTTTCCATTCCGGTTTCTGGAACACCTGGTTTTTCCTATTCCGGTTTCTGGAGCACCCGTTTTTCCCTATTCCGGTTTCTGGAGCACCTCCTTTTTTCCTATGCCGGTTTCTGGAGCACCTCCTTTTTTCCTATGCCGGTTTCTGGAGCACCTCCTTTTTTCCTATGCCGGTTTCTGGAGCACCTCCTTTTTTCCTATGCCGGTTTCTGGAGCACCTCCTTTTTCCTATGCCGGTTTCTGGAGCACCTATTTTTTCCTATTCTGGGGCATTTGTTAGTATTCCGTCACTTATCTTTACTCCTTTTTGTGTCAGTTCTTTCTTGATCATATTATTTCTTTATCCTTCCAGTCGCCTTGCTATCATTTTCATTCCAAGTTCCATTCTTGTATTTACGCTTTTCCGTTCTTTTCCTATTAATCTTCCATTCCTAAACACGCTCCTTATTTTGTTCGTTTAATGTTACCCTCTTAACGAATGCTAAGATTTTATTCCTAATCATCTCAGTTTAGCTTCTCATATGTCGCTTGTCTGTCGTGGACCTGCGATGGCTGGAATCAGAGCTCCTTTTATCTAAGACCCTATTTAATGTACTTCTGTGACATAGAAATTCATTCCTTTTACCTATGAGAACTAAACGTTTTTCTTTTTGCGCAGCTCATCTAGGTTTGCCCAGGACTTAGCCATTATCTTCTACTGTAACATCTTCCAGTCTCATTTTGCATTCCTTCTTGTTAGGCCTGAACACTTGCCTAATGTTATGAGGCGTTTGAAAGTCGTCTGGTAGTATTCGAGCAAATGGCAGGCACTTGTGTGGTATTTCATCCCTGGGGAAGGGAAATAGATTTGGGTATCAACCCAATCTCTCGAAACGATCAATATTTTCATATAATATTTTTCTCCAGTCTTGTCTTGTATATTCTTGTATAACACGTTTCCTACCTTGTATATTCTTGTAATCTGCAATTCTGCCATTAGTGAAAGATGCAAAGTCGTGCTTCGGTAACTTTCCACTTCATAAAATATAAGCTGAAATTGTTGGTTTCTCTTTTCCACAAGCTATTTATCTCTATGATGCGTCTAACTCTATGTTTTCAGTGTTTGGATATTCCTTTAGTTTTTATCCCTTCTTTGTTCATACTTTATCCTTCCCTTGCCGCATTGCTATTCTTACATAGACATTATCGAATGAACACTATCTCTGTCACGACCTCGACATCTTTACTCTCACGTTGTTCGGCCTCTTGAAATTTTACCCTTTCCTTTGCTATGTACCCCAGGTCGTTTAACAATTTCGATATTCCGTCTTTTATTACCTTCTATTTTTCTTATTTTTTCCACCTCTGGGATATGGACGCTGGTTCCATTCGTTGGTTGCATTTGGTTAAATTCACTTCCGCCACGTTTCTTCTCATGCCTTCATATCTCCAAAATCGTATCTTTGACAGTACGTCCTTTATTGTCCTTTCCATTCTTTTATCAAGGCTCTGTTAATTATCGTATGGTATTTTATCATTCATTATTTTCGTTCTCAATGCAGCTGGTGTTAAAGGAGTTTTGTGAATTTTTAAACCTTCGGGTTCCTGACTGGTTTTATCTGACGTTTTTATCAGTATCAGATGTTTATGTTTAGTTAGAAATGCCTGTTTCTCGATATCAGACTTTTGATTTCCTCTAAGCACACTCTGAAATTCGTAAGTAAAACCTGTACCCAGATATTTATGCCAGTGTGATACACATTTGCATGGCCAACGACAGCTTTTGGAAACGTTGCTGTAATCGCCATATTTTTCTTGTCGAAGAAAAGGTCCACCCTGTTTCCTCACATGTGATCAGAAGTAAAAGACACTTTCGGTGTTCGTGATTATGCAATAATGGCGGCGCCTTGTGGAACCTGACTAATTCTACCTCCGGCTTGATCTCTTTCTCTTGTTTTCTCAGTGAGGAAAGAATATTGACTAATCTGTAAGGTTTGGTGGACATCGGCAAATCAGATCACTCTCCATTCATGCTGTTTCGTTGCGAGTTCCAGAATTTCTTTTATGTAAAACTTGGTTGTTCTTGTTAGAAGCTTCTTTGTTATAATTCCAAACTTAAACAGAAAATACATACTTACATACATACATATATGTATATGTGTACATCTATATATATATTTATATATATATAATGTATATATACATATATATGTACACACATGTGTATATATATATGTATATGTATGTATGTATGTATGTATGTATGTATGTATGTATGTATATATGTACATTTCGTTGTATTGTGACTGCTGTGCTGGCCAGGCTTGAGAAAGAAATTAAAATTGCTGGTTGCCAGGGCCGCTGTTTCCCTGGGTACTTAGGAAAATGTGGTTTGAGCTGGACATTAAAAAATTTGCTAATTAAGCTATATTCCTGGTTTAGTTGGTGCAAAGACTGTGCTCCCCTGACCCAGTATCTGTCCATTTAATTTGACAGTTTGAACAAATAGCTGTTAGTAAAATAAGAGGGGTGTAATGGTCTGTGAAAATTGTTTTACCTGTACGAAGGCCTTTCGACATATTGTCGTTCTCATTGCCTAACCTGTTATTGAGGAGTCAAAAATTGTTTTCCCTATTTAGCTAGCCTTTAATTTCCTCTTTTCTTGCCTTCAGAGAATAATTTTTATATAGTACTCAGCCCTCATCTCTTAATTCACTTTTGCATATCATCATTTTTACTTCTGTCAGTGTCATATTTCCTGGGATCAATAAGGATCGATTCTCTTATTGACTTTTAAAAAATTCATATTGTATTTATTACCAGTTTTCTTAATTTCTTTATAATATCTTGCTCTGAATCGCAGTCTCTCTGGGATAAATTATCCAGCTGGCATAAGACTCAGTGTTCTTGCTTCCAGAGATAGCATGGAATGACTTATTGATCGACATAGACAGTTCTCATTTCACTGCATGAAATAGGTGCTTGCTTTGTATAATACAACGGACTTCCAATTGATCTTTTGCTGCACTTCTGTTCCAGGCACCGACCAAGTCCAGAGCAGATACGGATATCAGCAGGCAGGCATTTGTCTTCCTAACAGAACTTGCCACTATCTTCATATACAGTACAAACTGCAAAGATGAGAAGAAGGACTCCTTCAGACTTTTGTATAGTTGGGGGATACGGAGGCCATCATCAAGAAGAAAGTGCTGTAGGCCTATCACGCACTGCCGATGACATCAAGAAGAAAGAGTGCTGTAGGCCTATCACATACTGCCGATGACATCAAGAAGAAAGAGTGCTGTAGGCTTATCACACACTGCCGATGACATCAAGAAGAAAGAGTGCTGTAGGCCTATCACACACTGCCGATGACATCAAGAAGAAAGAGTGCTGTAGGCCTATCACACACTGCCGATGACATCAAGAAGAAAGAGTGCTGTAGGCCTATCACACACTGCCGATGACATCAAGAAGAAAGAGTGCTGTAGGCCTATCACACACTGCCGATGACATCAAGAAGAAAGAGTGCTGTAGGCCTATCACATACTGCCGATGAGATCTTTATCAGCATGATGGCGTCCCACAGTTACCCTCGGGGAGACTACTTGTCAAACCTTGGTAATGCACTCAGTTTCGCTCTGTTAAGACTCACGTGCGCGCTAGGTGTGAACGTACCGAGGGAGAGAAATCACTTTGGGCCAATTGTTCACGGTCTACGTGAAGGATTAAGAAGAGAAAGGAAAGGGATAGTGGAATGCTACCGGATATACTTGTTCATGGGCAATTTTGTAATACGTGAGAGACATACGAAAAGGTAGGAGTTATTCCTATGGGAAAAGTGGAGTATCAGCGTCCAGGTAATATTTGATTTTTATGACTTTCTCCCGGCTAAGTTTTGCGATTTTATGACTACATGAAATAAACAATTTTCCGTACAGATTGAAGTAAAAAAGGAATAATGCATAATGTATATATATATATATATATATATATATATTTCTATTAAAGTCAGTGGCATTATTAGCAGAGACTATCATTTCATTTAGGCTTTGACACTGTCTATACTTCTTCTCATTCCTCCTCGGGTAAGCTTCTCAGGAATAAAGATAGATTATTCACGTTTGCTTCCATTTACTTCTCATAGTCGGCGGACCGTTTCCTCGCTTATCGGTGACGTCCCCAGCACTAAATTTAAATATACCGAAGGGACATGTCAAGCCCTCAGCAATTCTTGCGTAGGTCGCACCGCTACTACTGTACGGCGACGGTTGCAGGCTCATTGCAATCAGTTGACCATATACCAACGTTATGTAGACGCCCACGACCACTAGCGGATCCAGAAAAGTTTCGTGGGCGGGGAACCGATTTTCATATTATACATACGTACATATATATATATATATATATATATATATATATATATATATATAATATATATATATATATAATATATTTTTATATATTTTCTGTAATAGATTTTTATTTTTTCTCATTTTTATATTTCTCATTTATGTTAATATTATCTGAACCTTCAATATTATTATTTTGTCATTATTTTTCCATGTGAGGCGCGTGCCCATGTCCCCCACCCCGATCCACTAGTGCCCACGACCGTAAACCAACACTGGAAGAATTATTAGAGGGCACAGAGATCGTATATAGAAAATGCGGGTTCCACGGATTACAAAAAGCAGAAGCCGTAAGTATAAACCAGCAACGGCCTCCATTAAACAATCGAAGGAACGCGGACTTCATCCTCCCTTCCTCAAGGAAACCACGAGACGTCTGTGAGAATCCGGAGGGAGGGAGAACGAGAGAAAATACCGACAGTGGAGCAATTCAAAACTATCGGCCGGGGACGGAGATCACGCCCTCGCTCGCGCCCTTAGTTTCTCGCCGTGGCATAGAGCGTGTCTTACGGGGCACCAGAAATGCCCTTGCTGCCGCACAGACTACGAGGCAGAGAATGAGACCCGCTGACCAGTGACGTCGTACTTTATTACATTTAAGGATTAGCTCCAAAGTCTGCATGTTGTAATAAAAGCTGTTTATGTCAATTTGTAATTTGTATATATATATATATATATATATATATATATATATATATATATATATATATATATATATATATATATATGTGTGTGTGTGTGTGTGTTGTATGGATGTGCGCTTATATATGTATATATGTACGTACGTATGTACATACGTTTTGTGAATAAACAAGTGCTAATCTCTAAGAGTATTATTATTATTATTATTATTATTAAACCGGAATTTTTTTCTTCCTTGTAGGTGATAGCAACGTCCTTGCAGTTTGGACTTAGGCATTGTCTTAATTCTGTGGTTCTTTTTTTCCTGTAAAATATTGTTCTTTCGATTAAAAGGAGGCCTTGAATTCTAAACGGTCGTATCTTTTGTTTGATGAAAGGATGAATCACATGTGAAGCTATCTTGAAAAATTCCACTTTCACCCATTTTTATTTTTTTATTTTTGTTGGATATTTATTAACATCAGACTAATCAGTTTTTATCTTCAAAAGTAAACACCCAACTCTTTGGCTTTCTCTTTCTCTCACACACACAGACACGCACAAACACAAAAACGCACAAAAATCTACACACGTTTGTTGTACTCATGATCACTCGCACACATTTGTTTATATGTACGTGTGTATATATATATATATGTGTGTGTGTGTGTGTGTGTGTGTTTATATGTATAAGTGTGTGTGTGCGTGTGGTTGCATACTGCGTGCGAGTGCTCCCGTCAACAATTGGAGGGGTAACGGGTTTGTTTCTGATTAAATGCAGTATTATTTTCCCGAATAGAAAGGAAACACCAGCAAAATATATAAAAAAAAAAAGTACTGCGTAGCATATTCACCAAACTATACCCTACAAAACGTGTGGGCAGTCAAAGACATAGCGGCAAAAGCGTTGCATTATTTCGACGACCTGAGAAGACGGCGAGAAAAACTGTATTCGGGCAATACCCAACTCTCCTTTAGGTATGATCGACTTCTTAAGGATGCCTTGACATCAAAGAGTAAAGGACATCTGCACAGCCTTCGTTGTGTGTGTGTGTGTGTGTGTGTGTGTCTCAGACTTGTATTGACATGAACATCAAAAGAGACAACTATAAGAACCAAACTTCGAAGCAAGAATTGAGTTATGGACGACATGGATCGGTATTGGTCTTCATCTCTACAAGCTTTTCCATGAGGTAGATTAGTTGTTAGGTTGTTTATAGGTTTAATGTCAATAAATCAGTTATAAGCCAGGACGTCCAGCAGTTGTCAGATTGTATTAATATGAACGAACGTAAGCACTAGAACGTAAGCACTAGAAAGCTACACAAAATTAATGGATATCGTGTTAGGTCTTGCGGCAAATTCTCGTCGTGTGAAAACGGCTGGAGACTTAATAAAATCTAATTTTGTACGAACGTACAGTGATTCCAAAGTCATAAATTACTGGTTTTTTCTGTACAAATTAGATAAACAAGATGTATTCGATAGCCAAAATCATTTTGGCTGCGCTTTTCAAACCTCTTGATTCCCCGTGGCGAAGGAGAAACCTTTCCATAAAATACCGAAACCATTGAACTGACAAACAAGAGTAAGAATGTAATATCTGCAAGGCATCCAAAGATATCGTCACATACAAAGGCGTCAGTGTATGGATTCCTTATTTACGGGTCGTTTGCCGTCACCGCCGGCCGTTTTGACAGACGGGAGTGATAAATCACGAAGGAGAACGACGCCTGAATAACTCGAATAACGAGAGTTCTGCATGCCAAAACACTTGGATTCTGACGAAAGGAGTGTGTAAACATGGAATCGTACGCCGCCACTGTGAGAGAGAGAGAGAGAGAGAGAGAGAGAGAGAGAGAGAGAGAGAGAGAAGAACATGCACGTGCGCCTACCGAGGTAACGATGACATACAAAAGCACGCAAGCAGTCATCAAGGTCTCTGGGGTGAGGGGGGGGGGCGGCTTGCCTGCAACAGTGGTCGTCGTGTTTGGCTGTTCCGAATAATTTTGCTAAAATCATCAGGTTCTCTGATTTCATGCAGGGCTGATAGCGTACTGAGGGCTTAGTGGTTCATGTGACTACTAATAAATTGATGGTGTAGGTAAGGTTTCTTTTCTAATTGTATATTTTTTGTTATGTTTCATTTATATATATATATATATATATATATATATATATATATATATATATATATATATATATATATATATATATATATGTTTGATTTTAAATAACAAAAAGTGTGTTTGATTTTAATTAACAAAAAAGTTAAGAAGAATGGTGGTTATATATAGTTACGTATGTATGTATGTGTATGAGTGTATATATATATATTTATATATGTATGTATATATATATATGTATGTATGTATGTATATATGGATGTATGTACGTATGTATATATGTACGTGTGTGTATCGGTTGGGCGGTCACAAGAGCTTACGGTAAAAATTAACACCCAAACACATTGGCGTATATAGGATACTTTGCGAAGGTTGTAATAAATCTTATGTGGTTTTCACGGAAGGGCCCTGTCCCAGAGAATAATTCATTTAAAACCAACGATCGATAGGATACGCTAATCAAAATTCTTCCGGTTTTGATTACATAGATAGATAGTAGCAACTGCAGAATAAACTGAAGTGAATCATAAGTTGTTTATGGAAGTAAGAGCCGTTTCAAAGGTCTGACACTTTGAGGTGCCCTAATTAAGAAAACTAACAACATGACTCTGTCCCAAGAATCATGGAAATCAGATAAGATTAGTCAAATGTGTTTGGGTCATGTTTTGAGGCTTAGCTGAAACCTAATGGCTCCCTTATCCTCTAATTACCTGTGATTTTGGAGTTACTGCTTGTATAAACAGCCCCTGTGGATGTACTTGTATGTCTTTATGTCTGTCTAAATGCCTTTTTTTTTTTGTATTGTTAAGGATATCTTCCAGTATTAAAGATTCATTGCCCAGGAATGGTAGTTATCGTACAATTTCCTTCCAGTAGTCATCTGTCAGTATTGATCGTTATTCAGGAGTTCGTTCGTCCATTAATCTTTTGGATGCTTTGTGCTTGATGCGTTTCCCACCCATCTATCTGTTTGATTTCCTTGCGTGACTGTGAAGAGGGGTTGGGGGGGGGGTGGCTTTGTCTTCCTGCTACTCGACTGCTCAAATCACGACTATTTATAAGTCTTTATTTTTTTTTTTTACCTTGATCTCGAAATCTACTCGCTCTTTGACTGCCACAGAGGCAAAAATGGAACGTTATTTTCTTCAGCTTTATTTCAGATGGACTGCCGATGTGCTTTTCACTTTATCGATGTAGACGTGTGCGCGTCTTTAACTCCATGTGTATGTGAGCAGATTTATCGCCAGCGGAGAGTAAACAGCGTTGAGCCATAACTCGCAAGGTTGTCATCGTGTTGAGCTCGTCTGTACTCATATTGCTTTGACATACATAGGTAATGCATGTGTATTATGTATTTTTTGTTTGTTTACCGCTAGGATGAGTTCATTCATACACATGCACGAAACTAATACTCAAGATTTTCATTCATTCACATCTACTCTTTCGTATTTGTAGTTACATACAAACGTTATAGTACTGGGACAGACACGGTGTCTGAAATTCGAAGAATCTGCATCCATAGTGCTGTCGAGAAGACAGAGTTTCACCTCATCATTTTCCAGATGCTTCTGGTGTTGGCAAGTGTGACATCGTGGAACCTCTGCAAAATAAGAATGCTGTTGCTCGGCCAGACGATAATTTGCCCTAAGTCAGGATAACTGTTGAAACTTTTAATAAGAGATGATCAGTTATGAAATATTCCGACGATGGTCATTAATCGTAGTCGAGTTACCACTTAGAGAAAAGAACGCACCCACTTCCGATAATCTTGTGTAGAAAAGTTAAGCATACGTTAGTTTAACCAGACCACTGGGCTGAATAACAGCTCTCCTACGGCTGGCCCGAAGGATTAGATTTATTTTACGTGGCTAAAAACCAGTTGGTTACCTAGCAACGGAACCTACAGCTTATTGTGGAGTCCGAACCGAATTATAGCGAGAAATGAATTTCTACCATGCTATCACTCGGGCCAGAAATACAATGCCGACTCTCCCAACGAAGAACTTTTCTTCAAGATTGGCTGGGAACCCTACAGGATATATTTTCAAGTGATGCAACTGACGCTTTATGTGACGGGTCTCTTTGCTCATTAGAATAACGAAGATGGCAGATGCGTGAGAACCACATGACCGTGACTATAATGATGGTAGTAGGTGTTTGCTGAATACTTACTTTTATACTTTAGAAAATATGTATGTACTTTATATCACCTCCTTTGGTTTTCAGCGAGTCCTTTTGGGGGTGAGGCTGCTAACCTTATGGCCTTCACGCTGGTTGAGAACTACCACAATCATGTTTCCACCAGCCAGGTACTTAATCGTGGACGTCAGTCAATTCTCATTTGTTGTTAGCACTTCCCAGATACGGTTCATTTGCTCGTATTTTAGAAAATAACGAAGCCTCAGATGGCAGTGGATGACAAGTTGGTGATCACCAACTGTCCGTCAACATTAATTTTCTTTCTCTGTTAATAACTGATTAAATTTTTTATTTCTGTTTGCCATCTGGGGATATTGAAATTGATTTATGATTTGCATTAGAAAAGAACATACCTCCAAATACAAGGTGATTTGCAGCACAGTAACTAATAAAACTGGGCTCAGTCTCTCCTAGGCCTATCGTGCCCTTTTCATCCTCCGTTATCATTGTTTCATCTTTTCTCATACCCCAACGATACTTTTCATTGCTTTAACATTTTGTAGTTCTGATTATAAGGTCATTCTGTATCTCTTTGAGTTTTTGCTTGTTGCATAGCACTGTCAACATTCGTATTGCAATCTTTTAATGTGATTCTGTCCAGCAGAAATCTGCTGCTCACTGATCTTTTTTCAGTTGATGCCCTCTCTGCATTTGGCGCGTTAAGGTCATGCCTTTTCCTTCGCTACAAATTTCATTTGCTTTTCCTGAATAAACATGTGTCCACCCCTTCTAGTCTCTCTGCACTGTGATTTCACAAAGAATTAAGAGGCCTAATTCATTATATATATATATATATATATATCATGGATATATATATACATATATATATATGTATATATCAATATGTATATATATGCATATATTGTTATATATATATATATATATATATATATATATATATTCCGTATATAGAGTTTTAGAACGGAAGTAAGTGAATCATTTGTTTTTATTCGTTTAATTTCGTCATGGATGGAGTAATGCAAAAAGTCTGAGGAAGAATCTTAGATGCAAGAGTAAAGTTTTGGCCTAAAAAAATTGTGAATGGACTGTAGAAAGGTAGATATGTGAGTGATACAGTACTGATTAGGAACAGTGAGGAGAAACTGTCTCAACTTTTAAAGTGTTTCAATGAGAAGAAAGTTGAGAGTTGTTATGTCAGCGCAATGGAGTAAGTTTTGATTGAGTGTTGCTGACGATTTTGAGTGGTTTTCAGGTATTTTTAATATAATGAATTACGATAGGATGAGGGAAGAGGAGAGGCGTAAAGGTGACAGGTTTAGACTTTTGATTACAAGGAGGGATTACCAAGCCTGTTCTGAAAAGCTGGTGTTGAATGTGAATGAAAAAAAAAATGGTTGAAGCCCTTCATGTGAACCTTTGAGTTTTGCTGTAGGATATCCATTATTAGCATATTATTATTATCGGTAATATTATTTGACTGAAACCCCGGTTGGAAAAGGCAGTTGTAAAATTCCTCTGAGCCCAAGGGCCTCAATAGGGAAAAAGTACTAAAGGATAAACTGTATAAAAGGAACAACTACAAAAAAATGAGATAAAAAACAACATAGAATAAATTGTAAATTTAAATACATACTACCTACAGTATGGCAGCATGCTCGACAAAAAAAGCATTTGAACTCTTTGAAATTACAAACATTCAAATATATGCTTACAAAGATATTTTCGATTTGATAACAAAGGAACACAGCTTCCAGAAAACTGCGTCTATTCAGTTTCACAAAAATGAAAAGTCGAGACTGTTTGAATTATCTGCATATCCAGCACTTCGTGTTGGATTGTGTAAACTTGGAAGTTGTAAATGCTGAGGATTATCAGACAGAATTATGAAATGTGTTGTAAAGCATGCGCAGTTAATTAATTAAACGATGGTACCAAAGATTGATATCACGGTCATGGATAAGAAATTTAATAGATCCCATGGTTTGTCCATCAATTTAAGAAGATAGTTAGCTCCTGAAGAGTAAACAGGGAACATTGTTTAAAAGTACTGGAAGAATGAAAAAATTGAACTATCTCCCCACGTTAGACAAGTCTCCAAGAATCTCGAAAGATTCTTTCGGTATAAAGATTTTTGTGCTGGCAGTTGAAGAAAAATGAGACCAGGTTTGTTTTTCAAGTGAATTTATAATGAAGAAGCTCACCCACAATTTTAGGAACCTCGAGTAGTTAAATAAATGCATATATAGCACCATGCATTGGGTTTAGCCAACTCTGCAAAGAGATTCAGCAACCGCAAGTCTGGAATTAGGAGGTGGGATCAGTGTCAGAGTAGCATCATCTGTACAGACTATAAACCAGTTTTCAGTGATGAACTACATTTTGTATACACACACACACATATATATATATATATATATATATATATATATATATATATATATATATATATATATATATATATAATATAATATAAAATATAATGAGCCAAGCATACATTCCCAGGGAACACGAGAGAGATGACGTACCTTTTGTTATTATGGTGCCCATCAGCAACTACTCTTTGCAGTCTGTTAGTTAAAATTTCAATAACTACTAAAAATTATCTACAGCTTCCCAGGCCGTGTAAGTTTGACAACGAGGGCCTCGTGATGAACACCATCCAAAGCCGCACCGAAGGTCAAGACTAATCGTACGAACTTCATGACCAGAATCTAGGGATTTCTGAACGACATTGGAAATCGAAAGAACACTACAATGTTCCAGGCCTTTACGAAATCCAAACTAAGAACTAAGAAACACTTGATTACTTGCAGCGAGTCATTCAGAGTTTTGCCAACAAACGTTCTAAAACTTTAGATGATAAAAGACTTGTAGAGATTAGGCGGCAATCAAAAATCGGAGCCGTTTATCCTTCAGTACCTGAATCTAATGATTATGTGGTTTTCACAAAACGAAAATTGTTCTTTGCGTTCCTTGATATTTACTTTCACATTCCTACTCTTCCTTAGATTCTAATTAAATCCTCTGGTCCATTGCGATTTGAAAAATGACCTCCCAAGCAAGGGACCGGTTGCAATTCTAGTTTCGTTTTCAATAAGTGGCTCCAAGTTTTCAAGGCTTGCGTCCTGACGTTCACTTTCCGTTATTTCCATAGCTCCCCAACGCCATCGATCCAGGATGTTAAATGCCAATTTTCCTAAAATCATTCGCATAATTTTTGGGCCTGGAAATTTATTCAACCAGCGCGGCATTCTCTTCATTGGGTATAGAAAAACACTCCCAGGGACTGATTTCAGGTGTCAATTTACAGTTTCACGACTAATATTTTGGGGTGATATTGCTAGCCTCACCCCTTTTTTTAATTCCATGCTGCTGAAAACTACGGTTCACAGTTTGCGAGAAACTAAATTGATTTCCCATCTACTTTCCCAAATTCCCAGCTTTTAGAATTTTTTTTTTTTAAATTAAGAATAAAATGTTAAAAATAAAAGCCATGCTAAAACCTGAGAAACGATGAGGATTCTGATGACTCGTAAATATGTGTGCGCAGTGACAAACAAGAATGATTGAGGATTGAAACGTGTCTCTCTTGGAGAAGTGAAACTCTTCTTTACGCCTGCACGTGTCTGGGCGGGAAGCGCGGAAATAACATAATGCACGCGCGTGCATATATATATATATATATATATATATATATATATATATATATATATATATATATATATATATATATATATACAAATATGCATGTATATATTTATATATATAGATAATATATATATATATACATATGTAATATATATATATATATATATATATATATATATAATATATATATATATATACATACATATACATACATACATACATACATACACACACACACACACACACACACATATATATATATATATATATATATATATATATATATATATATATATGTAATATTTGTGAATATAGCAGTCGTGTATATACAGTACAAAAGTTCACACACTTACACACACACACACACACACACACACACACATATACACATACATATATATATATATATATATATATATATATATATATATATATATGTGTGTGTGTGTGTGTGTGTGTGTGTGTGTGTGTGAACTTTTGCATCTTATACACGCGTGACTGTTATATTCCCAAATTTTAAGCCATAAATATCTCTTGGTTTCGAATCCAATATACCTCGGGAATAACTTACACCTAAGGGAAATTATAATTGATAAGCGTATCTGCTCGGACAGGATTCGAACCTGATCCTTTGTTTCACGTACAAAGATAAACAGTCGACTTTAACCACTGGACTATCGGCAGAGCAGCACTTATCAAACATAATTCTCCTTGATTGCAAGGTGTTTCCATGGCCTAGTGACTTCGAAATCAAACGATATTTATATACATGTAAAGTATGTATAAATATTATGTATATAAATATATGTGTATATATAATGTATATATATGTATGTATATATATATATATATATATATATATATATATATATATATATATATATATATATATATATATATATATATATATATATATATATATATATATATATATATATATATATATATATATATAGTATATAATGTGTGTGTAGGTGGGACTTTTGGATTTTCAATTTATTACGAATTAATATTTGATGATTCTTTTTCATTTCTCACTTCCAGTTTATAAACCGATTCTTTACTCATCTCCATCAGAGCGATGAATTGCAATGATTTGCTATTTAATTTCAAAGTTGTAAAAATATACAAGCAAGAAATTTACCAGAATTGTTTTTGTGATACAAAGCAGTCAGTCAACAGACTCTATCCATATTTTTATTTTCCCTTCCAGATGAGATCAGGCGCATTTCATCAAAAATGACTTTCTCTAAAGTCTGCCAAAGTTAAGCAAATGATTTGCCGCTGCGATGGGGAAAAACCTTTTCTCGGAATTTGTTCCACAAATTACAACTTGAAAGCAAACATTTATAGCCGGATTCATCTTATGGTTGTTTATTTCGTGAATCCTGCTTAGTAAATAACCTGCGCGTTTAGTTATCTTTTTTTTTTTTGTTACAATATACTTTATTGTTTTTTAAACAAAATCTTTATTTGCAAGCAAAAATGAAAGAAAAATATGTAATTTCGTTTGAAAAAATCGTTTTGTGCAAAGATTTTGTGGCTGATATTCTAGAGAATTTTACTTAGATGTCTTGTTATTTAAACGGTTGATTGAATCATCACCAACTTAGATATCTTACGTTATTTGTTATGATGCTGTATTTCACAAGATTAGAACAAAATGAACAATTACAAGTTAATATTGTTGACTCATGTTCTGCATAGGTCTGTTGAAAGATCCTGTATTACGAGTCCTTAAGACAAGTAACTATTTGTCCTTCGAGTTAGTGTAGCGAGTCGGTAAAGTTGTCGCTTAGCACTCGCTAGGACCGAGTTCGAGTCTCCGGCCGGCTAATGAAGAATTAGAGGAATTTATTTGTGGTGGTACAAATTCATTTCTTGCTATAATGTGGTTCGGATTCCACAATAAGCTGTAGGTCCCTTTGCTAGGTAACCAATTGGTTCTTAGCCACGTAAAATAAGTCTAATCCTTCAGGCCAGCCCTAGGAGAGCTGTTAATCAGCTCAGTGGTCTGGTAAAACTAAGGTATACTTACTTTCAAGTTAGCGTAGCTAGTGGTCACGCTATAAAGGAAAGCTATTCACCCTTGCATTTGGAGGAAATAGCAATTATTGTAGCACATATTCATTCTAACTGCTACTTAAATCGATAGAGGCCTTCCAATGACAAATAGCGCGATGATTCTTTTTTATATCAGTATTCTTTTATGACTTGATTTTACTTCTAGTAAATGTGTCTGTGAGACGTGCTACTTATTCGGGAAGTAATGATATATATTTTAGATTTTCCATCAATTCGTCTCAGTGTCTTTCATCGGTATATTTCGCTGATATAGTGTATCCTTTGCTCTGTAACCTGTATTTGCTCATTATTCAGTGTGTAATGATAGGCTTATGGAGATATCTTCTCGGAGGGAAGTGGCTTCCGAAAGCTTGATGAAAAGTAATTCGAAAGCGTATCGTAATATTCTTGTTCATTAATGATTATTTGTATTCTTATTGCTGTTGTTTTTGGGTTTTAGTTCTTGTTATTTTTTATTAGTTCTTTTTTTTGAGAAAGGCTTTGTTATTTTTTCCTCTGTTGACGAAAAATGCCTTATTATATATATATACACTATATATATATGTGTGTGTATATATATATATATATATATATATATATATATATATATATATATATGTATATATATATTATTATTATTCGATAAAGAGATAAAAACAAAATACAATGCCTATTTCAATAAAAAGACTATATGTATATATATAATATATATAAATAAATATATGAATATATATATACATATATACATATATATGTATGTACATATATATGTATATATGTAAATATATATGTATATTATATATATATGTATATATATATATTGTCTTTTTATTGAAATAGGCACTGTAATTGTGTTTTTATCTCTTTCTCGAATAATTCATGTTTTTTAGACTGAAAGAGGCCGCAGATACGAATAAAGTTCTTTATA
>NC_089783.1:49796624-49799124 GCF_040412425.1 Macrobrachium rosenbergii | reverse complement strand
CGTGCAATTTGTAAATGGTCTTTCACTCACTTGCTTAAATATTTAATAACTATACAACCATGACCTTTCAAACTGTTAAGAGTTTATTATGCTTCAGGTGTTAAAGACACTGAGGCGAACTAGTTCAATAAGGTGAAAACTCGTAGGAAACGAGTCGTCTCACTGGGAGTGCAAAATCATGCAACCTTTGGCACAAATTTTTTTGTTTGCCGAGACTGATGAGTGCCCCAGGTAAGCGAGGTGTAAAAAAAAAGTGACCTTGAGTTTGCATGCCTGTTGATTCTGGCCCAGCACTTTGAAACCTGTATGAGAGAGAGAGAGAGAGAGAGAGAGAGAGAGAGAGAGAGAGAGAGAGAGAGAGAGGGGGAGGAGGAGGAGGAACAAAACAGTCTCTCAAGGCTCTTCAGTCTCCGGTTCGTAGTCTACTTCACAGCTGTACAGAGTTTATTCTGAGGTTATAATACGAAGACGTTTATTCAATCTATAAACCTTTTCCTTTCCTGCTTTCCTTAAACCTTCAGCTGCAAACCTTTATGGGCAGAGTCAACAGATTGTAAACCCAAAAGGGATCCAAAGGGAGAGACAAGTTATAGGAAAAAGTGATAAAAGAATGAGTATGAAGGAAAAGAAAATGAAACCGATACATCTGATATTCAGGAGACGGCGAGAAATAGACTAGTTTTAAATATTGCTTAACAGAAGCCGAAGTTTTATAAGAAAAACCAGGACAAATTCTCGGTACAACCGAAATGTCCAGTTAACATTATATAAAGTTATTTGCAAAATTTTATGTACTTTTAGGCAAACAGACAGGAAAACACTTGTAAAACTGAAACGAGAAACACTTAGAGAGCTGTCTCCTTATAAATATAAGGTCTTGTAGAGATACTGCCATCATAATTATACTGGGATCAGATTTGTGGCAGAATCATTTATAAGAACGCCAAAAACACAATCACACAGGCTAGTCGTTTTTAGTTTCCGTAAAAGAAACTATTGAGATGGCTTTGTCTGTCCGTCTGCACTTTTTCTGTCCGCTCTCAGATCTTAAAAACTACTGAGGCTAGAGGGCTGCAATTGGTATGTTGAATCATCCATCTTCCAATCATCAAACGTACCAAATTGCAGCCCTCTAGCCACAGTAGTTTTTATTTTATTGAAAGTTAAGGTTAGCCATGGATCGTGCGTTTGGCACCGCAAGAAGTGCTAGCCGCCGCTGCATCTTGACCGCATCTTGGGAGCAACTGAGCGCTTCCTGGTCGTGACTGAGAGTTTCATACTGCAGCACATCGAGAGTTTCATACTTGTTTTCAGTTTGAGTGTGTGATTCGACGATAAATGCCTTTATTCATAACATTTTTTTCAAAAAAACACAATTACTTGCTTATATGAAATCCTCACTGGCTTTCTTTGACGTTCTTATATATTCTTTGTCACGTCTCGGACCATGGTATGATTATGATGGCAATGGTTTTAATTATCATTTAACTTACGAAGAGCCAGATTTCAAAGAGTTCTCCCTTTCAGTTTTACAAGTATTTTCGTTTCTGTCTAAAAAAAATTAAATCTCCTTTTGCAGATAACAACATATACGATTAAGTGGGCAGTTTGGTTTATTGAGGACTTTTTCTGAATTTTCATACTAAACTTCAGTTTAATAATTTCAGAATAAATAAAGACTATATTGCTGTGATTTTCATAAACTCAATACTTGAGCAATAGTGTGGACAATGTTAATTAGAGCCATTAGTGCAAATGGTTTCCTTATAATCTACATACATGTTTATATACTGTTTTATATAAATCTTGAAGCTGATTATCAACCGTGCTAATGTTTCAAAACGAAGCAAAATGCCAGAGCCAACGCTGGACAGACCTTGTAGAAGGAACCACTGAGCAATGATGGGTGGTACTGATTATATATATATATATATATATATATATATATATATATATATATATATATATATATATATATATATATATATATATATGTCTCCCTTCACAACATTATTCTCATTAATACCAACAAGATGTCTTACCCTAAAAGATGCTGTAAAGATATTCAGCCATGATTATACTATATATAGATTATATATATATATATATATATATATATATATATATATATATATATATATATATATATATATATTATATATATATAAATATATATCACGTTTGGTTTGTTCGTAACTTGGTTGGGTTACCGCCAAGTAACACCAGCAGAAACACTTTTCAATTGTAATTCCCTGTTTGTAAGTTATTCCCAAGGTTTAGTGATTTTCATATTAAACCAATCATATTTGTGGCTCTACATATATATACATATATATATGTGTGTCTGTTTGTGTATATATATATATATATATATATATATATATATATATATATATATATATATATATATATATATATATATATATATATGATGTTTGGTTTGTTCATTACTTGGATGGGAACACGAGTTGCTGTTGGTATTCCTTTGTCGTAGTACCTC
>NC_089783.1:49789124-49791624 GCF_040412425.1 Macrobrachium rosenbergii | reverse complement strand
TCATGATCAGATATAAAATTGTTAAGGTTAAAGAAATGATAACCATTGGGCGTACTCCCTCACACACACACAAACATATCTATACATTATGTGTGTGTGTGTATATACGAGTATATACATATATTTATATATGAGTGCGTGTGTGTGAGGGAGTTCGCCCAGTGATTATCATTTCTTTTACCTTAACAATTATATCTTATTATAAGGAAAATTATAAACTTTTATACATACATACATATATATATATATATATATATATATATATATATATATATATATTTATACGTATATCTATATATATATATATATATATATATATATATATATATATATATATATATATATATATATATATATGTGTGTGTGTGTGTGTGTGTTTTAATCACAGGTAGTTCATCTTCAGTTTAGCAGTTGAAGAATGAATGTGACAATGGCCATTGTCTTGTCTTGTCTCTAAAGCCAGCCGTTGTTAAGGAAAATTATATGGTGTCATATACAGTGTATATATAATATAATATAATATAGATATACGTATACTTGTTCGCAGTTGCAATTGTGTCTTTCTCTGTCTGCCAAAGATCTCAGTTATAGAGAAGTACCATGCAACTTGTAGTACTGTGCTTAATTAACTTTAACCATTACACGCTTTTATGATGTGATCAGACACAAAGTACTGTTCCTTCATGACGTAATGGATGACCGCTCATCTAATGACTGTGAATGTCTCTACGACGTCACAAATTGAAATTTATGTCCTTCGCTTGACTTCAGTTTATCCTAAGTGTGCGTTTATCTTAAGTATGTCACGTCCGCTGGCACCCGTGACACACCTTAGCAAAGCCTGAAATCCAAATCTGGTTGTTGTGCCTTGAACATCGTCCGGTAGGTGGAAGACGTGGTGTTAATTGAGTAATATTATCCAGGAAGAGGGGAACATAGTGCAGTCACGCGTGACGGAATGATCTGGATGAGCAGCAGCATCCCGGTGATAATAAAGAGGCCTAAAGATAAAAGCAAATCGTATGCGGCGTCGCACAGATTCCTTCGCCAAGGTAACTGCTTCCAGCCCGTCCCGTTTTCTATGCAGGAATACGTTCCCGGTTGGTCCATCCGCCAAGAAGGTTTATAACTTGTTGATTAAAACGCCGCGAGGAGTTGTGTTGGGCTTTATTTCGTGTGGGAGGAAAGGTGATAATCCCGTGGATGAGACGGTGCTGCGTGTTGCTCGGCGATCACACACTCATATACACACACATGCGAACACACACACACACACACACACGCCAAAACCACATCGGACTGAGAGTGAAAGTTGACTCACAGCAGCTCGAGGTCGCCTGACGAATTTCGTTTCATTGGTTTAGAAAAAAAAATCTCAAAACTGAAACGATAACTAATTTTGAATGGTATTTTTTTTTAGGGTGATTTTAACGCAGAGATCCATGCTTCTGAAACCTCAATAACTGAGTGGAACGCTTTTCATCCCTGTTTATATTCTGCCTGCCACCCTTAACCCCACCCCCTCCCCTTAGAATGAAAGAACTTTGTGCAAGGTGGGTGTAAATTTCATAGCGTCCTGTAGTTTTATTTTTTCATATATTTCCATCATGATCTGATAATACGATTGAAATCTTTGTACTGAAATAATTCAAAACCGATTATGCATTGATCGCCAAATTCATTATTTATTTCAAAGAAACTAGAACTGTTTCAATTCTGGTCTTGTTTCGTTGTCTTTTGGTCTGAGGAGAATAATTTTTGAACACCAGTAAGTTGGTTTACGACTCGGATGGGTGCGAAAGTAGGCGTACCGGGGAATGGCTTTAGCCCCGCCCTGGCACTGTGACGTTACGGCGCATGCGCGATTGTCCACGTGCGAGGGAAACTACTAAAAGGGCACATGTTTCAGTCCAGTCGTGTGTGAGTCGCTTTACTGGCAGTGTGGGCCCAGTGCCTGCTTGTGTGACAGACTGAGAAAAGATAAAAAAAAGTCAGTGCCATATCTCGAGAGAGATCCAGCCTCTCTCCACGATTGATTTACTATTACAAATTTAGCAACATGATGATACTAAGGTAATGTACTTCATTCGATTGCTGGTCATACCCATATATATATATATATATGTATTATGTATATATATATATGTATATATATACATATATATATATTACATATTGTATATATATTATGTGACTGCGTTTGTGGAGGTGTACAGGAATTTTATGGTATTACATTTTATTTCAGAACTGACACGCTGGATTTTATTTATTAGTGCATGCATCATAGTGAAATATTGTGTTTGCTTAATCGGGATGGATGTGAATCGGAAATGTTGGTTTAATGGAAGAGAATCCCCCCCATCCGTGGTCAAAGACGTCTCTTGCTGGAATTTGGAAGATAACATATCTCATCTTCTCTCTTCCATATATATATATATATATATATATATATATATATATATATATATAAATATATATATATAAATATATACGTATTATA
>NC_089783.1:49781624-49784124 GCF_040412425.1 Macrobrachium rosenbergii | reverse complement strand
TATATATATATGTACAAATATGTATACATATATATATACTGTACATGTATACATATGTATGTGTATGCGCATACATGTCTGTGTATGTGCGCGCGCGAGCGTGTGATCGTGTTCATGCTTATGTTTTGGTGAAGGTAACGTTTCAGAACCATTATGCATAGTGGCCTCTTTCCCGAAAAAAAATAATATATCTATTACCAACTTTATCGCTTCAGTTCTTTTTGTGAAGCATTGTTCTAAGGTTAAAGTCAATGCCATTTTAATGTCTCGTTATTTTGCAATAAAGAAAACACGTATCGCGTTTTTATATAACCTTTTTATCGCAATCAGATGTGTAATGTGTACGTTGAGTCAACACGTCCGCTGGCTTTAACGTCTTTTTATGTAAGATATCTTTTCATTTTGGCTTTGTCTTCGTACCTGATTTCATCACGTCCTTATTGAAGTTCGGGAATAATGGCACTCTTAAGAAAGAGGAGATTTGAGTTCGGAATACTCATTCTGCTGTACATCATGGTACTTTTAAATTTTTAGTGTGTTTCTGTTCTTAAATTTTCAATATTTTTTTTCTCCTTTAGATCGTGATTTATGGCGAGAACATAAGTTGAAAGTTTGAAAGTAATAGCGATAGGATTCTGCTTACTTCGTCTCACACACGCACAACACATACACACACACACCCAAATATACATACATATATAAATATACATACATACATATAATACATATATATTCATATATATATTTATATATATATATATATATATATATATATATATATATATAATATATATATATATATATATATTATATATATATATCTTCTTCTATCTTCTTATATATATATATATATATATATATATATATATATATATATATATATATATATATATATATATATATATATATAGTTTCCATCCTTTGCACAGCGTTTCTGAAATTAGGTGAGGAGAATTCTTGCTTTTCTTATAAGCCTTTTTGCTTTTAACCGAATTTTAACGTGATTCAAAAGACTATGTATGTATGTATGTATGTATGTTGTTGTATGTATTAACAGTAATCCTTGCAGACATGACTATCGTTATTTTCCTATTTCGAAACCAGTGTTCTGACGACAAAAGAGGCTGAAAGGAATTCATTTTGAAAACCCTCCCTTCTCTGAATGCCTCGTGAACATTAATTTTGCTTCATCCCCCTAATTGCGACCAGGAAGTCTTCCACACATGCAAAAGCCAGAGTGCAATGTATGAAGACACCTTGAAAGTGCAAGCGCAAGCACTCCTTAGTAGGTCTTGCACAAGCGCGTTGGCTGGTATGTTAACTATCCCAGATATGCGATGTTGCGAAGGCATGAGAGACACAAACGAGAAGCTGGCGATGCAAACGTGCCTTCTCTGCATGTCTGTGCAAGCAGACGTTTGGTTGTTGGTATGAATGTTTGCTTGCTTATTGAAAGTCTTTGTTTGTGGTGTTTCTCGCGTGGTGCATTTCATAGGAAGAGAGAGGTTACGGCTAACGGATTTATAGCTAAACGTGATTATAGTTGTTGATAAAGTATACATTTTTTTCGAAATGTGTGCGTACGCCTTTGCACACACTGGCTCAAACACACACACGTGTGTGTGTGTGTGTGTGTGTGTGAAGTATATATATATATATATATATATATATATATATATATATATATATATATATATATATATATATATATATATATATATATATATATATATATTATATATATATATATTTTACAGCATACAGTCCCATGTATACATTTATATATACAGTATGTATACATTTTATATATATATATATATATATATATATATATATATATATATATATATATATATATATATATATACTGTATGTATATTATGTATATAGTATATACCTTTTTCTCAATGGAGGGGCTCTCGCCAGAAGATTAGAGCCATCCGGTTTCTCAGAAAGAATTTAAGGATTAGCCAGCCCATTTTTCTTAACAGTAGCATACTTTAGGTGGACTCGCGGGCGGTAGTTCGGAAACGATCCACGGACCTAACAAACGCGGCTGCTTCACTCGGCCACGGCACCCACTTTGGGCTGCCGAAGGTGGGCGGGCGGTGTGCGTGTGTATGTGTGTACGTGTACCGTACGCAAAGGAGCACGTCTACTTGCATTGAACTGGTCGTGTGAAAATCAGGGAGGAAAATTATAATGTGTGCCAGAGAAAATCGCACGACAAATCTGGATCACTGAGAAGATATCACAAGTGAACGTCTATTGAAAACGTGAGTGAAGGCTTATGAGAGAGAGAGAGAGAGAGAGAGAGAGCAAGGGCGACTTCATTGGGGTCCGAAGTCTCTTTCGAGGGTTACGTTCGTCATGCTTCTCTTAAATCGGCGAATTTTTGCTTGATCGATGTCATTTTTTTTTTCTTTGATTCCGGTAGCTCTTGAGGCTCGAGGTAAAGGTGATTCTTGTCACGTTGAGACAATTGTTTGGGTTGTTGCTG
>NC_089783.1:49739124-49779124 GCF_040412425.1 Macrobrachium rosenbergii | reverse complement strand
AATCTTTGACCGAAACAACAGCGCCGTCAGAGTGACGTAATATGCGAAGGCGGGAGAGGGGGCGGAGAGGGGAGATGGTGGGCCGGGGGGTGGGGGGGTGGGGTTGTTCACTGGTCGATCCAGGTTCCCATGAGTTTCGCTTTCAGAGTGACGGAGAAGGCGACGGCGGGTCCCCGGCATGGCTGAGTAACCCGACAGTCACGTCGACGGGTCAAATTTTCCTTTCGTTGGGTTTTCCTTTCGTTTTAGAAAACTGTTTTCCCTCATTAGAGGAGGGCGGGTGGACTCTCTTCTTCTTCTTCTTCTTCTTCTGCAATTGGAGGTTTTCTACAGATTATGGGAGTTAAATGCAATTCTTATTTTTTTCTTTTTTGAGTTTTTCATCGCTGGTTCGTCTCTTAAAAAAATCGTTTACTAGTTTGACAAGAACCAGTTTTTTCTTTGTATTTTCCTTTTTGCTTCTTCCATAACAGTAGTGTGTTTACTTATCAGTTCATTTGTGCATACCTACTCCTATGCAGTGCGTAATTTACTTTGGTATCAATTATCTATTCATTCATGTTTAGATTTATTCAGCTTTATATATTTATGCGTTATCCATCTATATAATATTTTAGAAATACGCTTATTTGCTAATGTTATAATCTTTCCCTCTCCCACCGTTCATTCCAATACATTTCTCTCCCTTCTCCCCTTCACCCCTTCCCCGAAGTCCAGTTTTGTTACTTTCGGTGATTTCTGTAGAACAGTACGTGCTTGCGCGCGCAGGAAATGCGTTGCGTATGATCTCATACAACTCTCTCTCTCTCTCTCTCTCTCTCTCTCTCCGAACGGAGAGCTTACTTCCATAAGTTATTGAGGCGAATTCGTTCTCATGGGGAGTATATCTTAATACTCGCCGGGAAAATGCATTAGTTGACTCATTCATTACTTTTATGGATATTTAACGTCCATTACAAGAGTTTGAAGCGTTTGGCAATGGTTTTGCCAGTTTCATACGGTATGGAGAGCTGGCGCTAGCAAAATTTTATTGGTATTCTCGCTGTTGTATCCAGGCACTTGCGGATCGGGGGGAGGGGGCAGCTGGGCACGTTCCCCCCCATGAAAAATAATGACAAAATAATAATTTCAAGATTCAGATAATAATAACTTGATGAGAAATATAAAAATGGGAAAAAATAAAAAAAAAACAATCTATTATAGAAATGATAAAGTTTCGAGAAAAAAATAATGATTATAATAACAATAATCTTAATGATAATATATATATATATATACTGTATATATGTATATATATATGTATGTATAATATGAAAATTGGTGCCACCCCCCACGAAATTTTTATGGCTCCGCTTGTGCATCCAGGATGCAGAATGTTTTATGATGTCACCTGTTTTTGCTGAGGGTCCAGTTTAATTGGTAAAGGCTGTTTTCTCCTACCTATTACAAACTTATCTTTAAAGCCTTATCAAGAATCTGCATGTACCGGTTTGAAGCGGTAGTTTTGGTTCTATTGTCTCTATACCGTTCGTCCAAATTACGGGCTGCTCTATGAGCAAGAGCCCGTGCTGGCATAAGGCCAGCTTAATAAAAAAAAAAAAGTTCGTCCATAAATAAACGGTTAAAAGGTTATGATTACCTCTCTCTCTCTCTCTCTCTCTCTCTCTCTCTCTCTCTCTCTCTCTCTCTCTCTCTCTCTCATTAATGTATTTGCGTGATTTCGTTATTGTATGTTATTTATCGCCATGTTAAAACTTGATGTGCGTGTATGTTGACGTTTCAACATGAATAATGTTCACATTATTTTGGTGAATTTCATGATTTCACGTGATTTCGCTTTGCATTCCTTCTGCAAATGGCTTTGTCCTTCTGCATGACTGGCTGAGCACGTCCCTCCCGAAATTCAGAACTTTCATGAAATCCCTCCTGGAAATACGCCTCATCATGATGTCCAGTCGTGTTATTTTGCTTAGATAATTTTGCTTGACTCGCAATCTCTGTGCTCTTGGTGTGAAGAAATGACCTCTCTCTCTTTTTTTTTTTTTTTTTTTCATTCTTTGTGACACGATGCAGGACACAAAGTGGTAATGGGTGCTTGAAAAACGCAAACATCCAGTGAGGTTCGTGACAGCGAACGGGAAGTAAAACGCCATCGTAAAATGCATTAATGAAGGAAAATTGAACTTCTTTTCTCAAGGGTTTGTAGGAATGTTCGAAATCTGGTTTCCGTCAGGTGGAATAATTGAATTTTGAAATGGAGAATAAATCCAGTCGGATTCGTGGTTATGAAAGTGAAGTCAAATTCACCCATAAACTTAAATATGAAAAGACGAGGTTCCCTTTCTCAGGAGACTGTGGAATGTTTTGAAACAGGGGCCGCATGGCGAAAGAAAATCGTTAATTAACATTACTGCATGATATTTCATTTTCACTAGATCATTATTTTTAAAGAAACGATAATCATTTTTGAGCTAGAGATTAACTTATGGCTGAAGTTAACCGATGACGTATTCTGGCTAAAAAAGCACCTGTTTTAGACAAAGGGAAACGACCTCGCTAAATATTGAATGATCTAACAGTTATTGAGAAATGCAGCTACTGTGATTTATGCATTTGAAATTGGTGAACAAATGAGATAAATTTTTTTACGATTAATTTAAAGTGAGATTGACAACGTGACTATATATAAAGAAATTTATAAAATTCGCTCATTCATCGTGTATATATTATATATATATATATATATATATATATATATATATATATATATATATATATATATATATATATATATATATATATGCATGTACATACATATATGCATTACATACATACATATAGTAAACATATATATATATATATATATATATATATATATATATATATATATATATATATATATATATATATATATATATATATATATATATATATATATGCGCGTACGTATGTCTATATGTAAACATAGCAACCACACGTATTCAACTCATATTTTGGATATGTGTCGGACTGAAAACCTGGTGTCCGAATTTTGCGATGGCACATATAAATTTCGTTACTGACATCGAAATACTCTGGTCCAGATGGCGTATCTCCTGAGAAATATTGTACGTTGGAATTTCGCGGAAATTGGACACGCGGTTATGAAACAACCGCTTCACCGGAGAGAGAATCCTTGAAAAGTGTAATGACTGAAATCTGCTTCATTCATTGGAATACAAGCGTGACAAGGGTTGTTGGTGGTGGGGCGCCTTCCGGTGGTGGTGACGAGGCACAAATAATGCGTACAATGGCAACGCCTGGCACACGGTAACTGATTCTTTTATTTTCTTTTCAATTTAGGAGATTAATTATTAGTTTTCGTGGTAGAAACACTACGCAGTGAAATGATGTGTTTTGAAATTCGATTCTTCGTCTTTTATTTTGTTATTATTATTATATTATTATTATTATTATTATTATTATTATTATTATTATTATTTAATTTTTTTTTTTTTTTTTTTTTGCTGTACGTCCAAGGTTTGTTTCTGTTGGAGGTCATCACAGCTTCTGGTATTTTCGGGCACCAAGCTTTGCGTTACTTGGTGCTCTTGGTCTACTTTATCCGTTTTTCTGTTGAGTTTAGTTTCAAATATATTTGCAATTTCTTTTTAAGGTCTGGCTGACGTCATTAACGAGGGTTCGTTTTGTAATTGCATAGTTTACGCTTTCCTGTTTCTCTAATTACATATATATATATATATATATATATATATATATATATATATATATATATATATATATATATATATATATATATATATATATATATATATATATATATATATATATATATATATATATATATATATATATCTATATGTATATGTATACGTATACATATAATTATGTGTGTGTATATATGTATATGCATGTCGATATTTGTGTGTGTGTGTGTGTGTGTGTGTGTGTGTGAAGTTGCTATTCAGTGTTAGTGGTACAAAATGTGAATTCATCTTAGTATAATTCTCTCTCTCTCTCTCTCTCTCTCTCTCTCTCTCTCTCTCTCTCTCTCTCACACACACACACACACACACACACACACACACACACACACACACACACACACACACACACACACACACACACACACACACACACACACACACACAGATAACCACAATAACGAGCGCATTACTCCACAAAACATTGTACAATAATGAAACAATGAAAACACTTTTCTGGTAGGTGGTTTGTCCTAGATTACTAATGCCTGAAAGGTGATACCTCACCGAGTGACTGATGTGGGACCATGGGTCGGAACTACGATGACTCATGTATGTATGTATGTATGTATACATGAAATTCTTATGTATACTGAAAGCTTCAAAGTTTGCAAAATTGCACTACAATAAAAAGAAGCACTTTCCATCTTGAAATGTGTAAGCCGCCCTCTATAAGCAAATTATTACAGAGTTTCGAGCGTGCATACAATGGCACCGTTTCCCTTCAAAACCTGAAAGAATTATCATGAAAATGACAGAAAGATGAAATATGATTTTTTTTTTTTATTTTTTGTGCTTGTCTTTGAGCGCTAGCTTGCAAACTCCGTGTGCCCATTCTTAAACGCCTAAAGTACATTCACGTAATGTAAATTAAGATAATCTACCAGTGATAACGTAAGAGACGGAAAAGAACACGACGAGATTCCGGGAAAACGTTGGAGAACTTCGTTCATGCCTGATTTCGCTCCTGATAAGAACACATTAGTTCTCCGTCTCTTTTTATCTGCTATTTTTTCTCACCCGCTTCGAGTCTCTTGCTTCTTGCTTCGACGGGAAAAAGAGAGAGAGAGAGAGAGAGAGAGAGAGAGAGAGAGAGAGAGAGAGAGAGAGAGAGAGAAAAGAACGTGAGGTCAAGCACATATTCTTTTATTAGGGCATGGTGAGATTCGAGGAGGCGGGGCTAAAGATACAAGGGGCTGGATGAAGGCTAAGACTGGATGCTGTCTAGTAGAAAGTCGTAAAGCAGAGAGATGTCATAATAACGCATACCTAAGTGCATGTGGGTACTTAGGAATACATACAAATATGATGGAGAAGCAGGAAAATTTAATCTGAACTTTTATATATACCTCTTGCAAAAGAAGAAAAGGCAGCTTTGCAAGTTTTGGAACTTAGCTGATATGTTTACTTCTGTTTCGTTGTCAGAAAAGAGGCCTTGTTTAACTATCAATTTTAATATGCATTTCCTGATATCCGTGTACAAAGTTAAATACTTAGCTGAGATTAAGGAAAGCCGTACATTCATTAAAGGGCTGCTTTTTAGCATCAGAGCTGAAGAAAACCAGGAAATGGTAAAAACAATTTGCTTGGAGGTTGTTTTTACTAGACTTCACTTAAATTGCAACTCAGTTGCTTTTAATTGCAGTAATTCTAATTAAAATGACTTTCCAAATGAGCTTCTGAGGGACTTTCTTCGGTTGTATATAAATATATTTGATTTTCTTCTCAATCAGAAAGTCATTATGATAAAGATAAAAGGAAAGTAAAAGAAAAAGCCATTCTGGAAAAATAAACAAAAGACTCGGCTGAATATACTATTATAGATCAGGCAGCTATACTTTATATTCTGGAGCGTTAATATTCTTAAAGTTTCCTTGAATGCATTAGTCGATGGAAAGTAAAGTGACCTTATTGCGTCCTTAAATTTAATATTGATTTTATTTCCTAGCTGTGGCAAAGGTTTCACGCATCAGCTTAATGCGTCTGTACTTTTTTAAGTTGTTCCGTTATTATAATTAATTCTCTCTCTCTCTCTCTCTCTCTCTCTCTCTCTCTCTCTCTCTCTCTCTCTCTCTCTCTCTCTCTTGGCTTTGTTTTGTCGTGCAAAGAAAGTGCTGGAGGTAATGACATCATCTGCTAGAGAGGTAATTAAAACACCTTTGTTGGGAATACATTAAGTAATTTTATTTTTGATAGGATTGTTTTTTGGCGGATGTTTCTTGGGTACACTGCACTGGTCTATTTTTATTTTTCTATTTGTTCAAGAGCATTTGGAAGTTTTTGCAGTGAACGCAGTTCCTGCTATTGGTAAGGCATTTTAGAAAATCATAATAAAATTTAGTCATAATAGATTATAAAAGTAATAGGCAAATATATATTATATTTATTCTTGCTGTTACTGATGCTGCTAAACTATTATCAGTTTCCATCCTGTTTTGTAGATTAATGATGACGGCTGTACCTGCTGAAACAAAACAATTAAATATGGAGTATTATAATAGAAATTTTCGTGTTCTTCAACCGCACTCTCACGAAACCTCAACTATACAGCTTTATTCAGTCAGTAAAGCGGTTCTTCCAGCCAAAGGAGAAAATGAATAAGAAGAAAAAAACTTAGTTTCCTGCGTATTGTTTAGCGATCAGACCACTTCCTTGTTTTCCAGCTTTTTGATCGTCCGTTCCCGAAAGAACTTCTATCTCCTGTCGAATCTTCTTTTGTTTCTTGTTTTGAGAGTGTTTTAGCCTTTCTTTTCCAGTCATTTCTCTTTTAAGATCCTTCTATTTCCAGTCGAAGGGCCTTTTGGCTCACAAGTAACGTTAGACATTTTAACTAGACGTAGAGGAATATTCCTATTTCCAGGCAAAGTTGTCTGTGAATCGATTTCCAGAAATAATACTTTTCATTCTTAGTCCAAGATCCTACTCAGTTATCGTAAACGGGAGATTTCATTTTGACATAAAGAAGTGATCATAAGACGAATATTATCTGCTATTGGGGCCTATTGATGAGTTTATTTATCATGAAGTTTTTAAAATTCTCATACGCATTCATCCCTTGCATTTACGATCAGAGTATTCGATACGCAATAAAAGCCTGACCTTCTCCACGAGCAGAAAACACCACATAATCAATAAGTAAAGAGCAAGGTACTGCGTGACGTGTCACGCTAATTTTAGGTAGTGCAAGAATCTTGCGAAGATTTATGGCACAAGGTTGAGATGTTCTCAGGCCATCTTATGGTACTTGTATGGTGTGACGTAGGTTGATGGAGAGGAAACGATTGCCTTCGGAAACTTGCTGAAAGTGCCTCGGTCCGTTCTCAAGCAAAATCAGTGTTGCATCTCTATATATATATATATATATATATATATATAGAGAGAGAGAGAGAGAGAGAGAGAGAGAGAGAGAGAGAGTATGCGTATGCGTATGCAAACTACAGTTCTGAATACAGTGAAATGGTCTGGGTTGTCTGTTATGACATTTGCTTTACCTGTTTTTATCGTACCTATATGGTATCCATAGTCTACATATATATATGTGTGTGTATGTATATGTATATATATATATATATATATGTGTGTGATCGCGAGCGCGTTTAACGTAGGTACTTTGACACATGACTTTCTTCTCGTGCATTTTCTTTACTTTACCACCAAGGGTGAGAGTGAGTGGCAACTTTAGTAGAAAAAAATCGAGTCATCACACCTCTTTGTTTTTTTACTTCTTGCGGCATCGTCAGCTGACAGCCACCTTTCACATGTGTAGTATCGCTGTTTTGTTGTGGTTTCAGTTCAGTAATTTCTTAGCAGAGTTTGTCATTTTGTATTATTTGAGATATGGTGTAATTTTTAGCACAAATTGTTTTGCCCGTTTGTGTTAAAAACTACTTCAAGTTTTTTTAAAAACTGCCGTCTGATCGCGATTTTGATATTCTTCATGTGATAAGAATTGAAGTTGAGGGGTTTTTTTTATCGAATATAACGAGAACGATACATGACTTAGGTCATATTAGACATGCCAAGTAATAATGCAAAAAGAAATGATACTCGACTATTCTCCCATATGCATATTTACCGTTATATGTTTCTATATTCCTTTTTGCAAGCGTTTAGAGTGTCGTGGATGACACATGCATATCTAATGAGGGAGATGCAAGTGTCACGCTTTGCAGCTGCATAGGTGCTGTCACCACCAGATTGTGGCGCGTGTTTAGGAGCAATGTAACCTTGTGACTAGCGTTAAATTCATGTCTTGATTATGCAAGGGCGCCTTTGTACTTTGTTAGTCTTGGCGCATTTCTTCAGTGTCTGCAGAGTAATTCAGATTTGATACTGTGGTTTAATGAATCACAGCGTTTTGAAGGATGAAAGGAGTTGCCAAGCCACATACCACCTGTACCTTGCAGGTGATACGTTCGATGTCCAGCTTAAAAATGGTCCAGTTTGAAAATACTCACGTGTTGAACAAAATCAACTCTTTAAATCTTGACGAAGCAGATATCTTTTCTTATTTTGGGGGCAGTCTGGGTAAATATAACCAACGGTTATCGTGAATTAACAATATGATGTAATTCAGTAGGTAGATTAATTTTATTAATGAACGACAGATGCACGCATGGACTGGTGGTTATTTAACTTCATAAACAATTAAAGAAATAAACGCTGAATCTCTGAATTGTTGTGTCTGTATTTTCCTATCGCGAGAAATTCTTTCCCCTCTCGCTATGCACCAGTTGCATAAAACAAATGAGCAGGAAAGAGTCTCTCTCTCTCTCTCTCTCTCTCTCTCTCTCTCTCTCTCTCTCTCTCTCTCTCTCTCTCTCTCTCTCTCCCCAAAAGTAACGGAGTTGTTCGGTCTTTTACAATACGAAAACTTATTTTGCATCTAGATATCGGCGATACATTTTTCTGTTACATTTTTTGCTCTTTTCCTATATTGACGTTTTCAAATTGAAGACTTCAACGTGAATTTGGAGAGTGACTCTCTCTCTCTCTCTCTCTCTCTCTCTCTCTCTCTCTCTCTCTCTCTCTCTCTCTCTCTGTGTGTGTGTGTGTGTGTGTGTGTGTGTGTGTGTGTGTGTGTGTACCGGTAAATTCTTCTGTAAAAATTCATTTCACCCGCGAAATTCTAATAACTAATTGCCATCTCTCGCCGTTCTTCTGACGCTTTAACTAATCAGCTAGGAGATTTTAACGCGAATTTCAAGCGTGAAAGAACCCATTCACGGCGGTATACTGCTTTTGTTGATTGGGTAATGAGACAGACTCACTGAATAGCGAACGATGCATATGGAGAAGTCTTAGCGTGATCGTGACGGGAGAGAGAATTACCAGTAAGTGCATGCGAAAATTCTTGCATGCTTGCAACGCAGTCTTGGAGGCCTCGGAGCTTTGTTGCATCCCGACTGCGTGCATTGTTCCCAAAGTCTTGTCGTGTGCAAGGAGACAAAATGACGCTCACTGCATACCATCTTCACGCTGCGTAACTTGCATGAATCCGTGTGTGTGCGTGCATTCCGTAAAAGAATGATTTTTGACTCCTGCAATGTGGGTTTCAGGTAATTTTATTTATTTATTTTTTTTTTTTCTTATAAGAATACATGTAATGATCATTTGCCTTCTTCAAATCATATCATAGAAAAAGATACAATTCAAGTAGTATTCCATGTTAGCCGTAGTGCAATTTCCTGAATTTTACCATGTTAATCATTCGTTTACAGCTTTAATTTTTTCATGAATTTTTAAACACTGTGGATAACTTTCGTACAGACAAGAAAAACCCGAAAAATAAAAAGAAACGTAATATTCGGTTGGGGTTGTTACAGTAGTTTTACCATTAAGCCTCTTCTCTGAAACATTAATAAGCTCATCTCAAATTTCCAGGTTATAATCGTAAGGGTATATATCACAACTATTATGCCACAAATATCGTTTGATATCCACTTCACTGTACCTCGGGAATAACTTACATCCAGGGGAAATTATGAGATTAGTGCTTCGTCGCCAGTGGGGTTCGAACCGCTGCCTGGTTTAGAAACAAGGAGATACAGTGACTTTTGACCACTGAGCCATCAAGATGGTTCACTGTACATCTTTGTTTCTAAACCTGCAGCGGTTCGAATCCCACTGGCGACGAAGCACTTAATTATAATTCCCCTTGAGTGTAAGTTATGCAAGAGGTATAGTGAATTGGGTGTGAAAAAATATGTGGCTAAATATTTATGAATATAAAAAATATCACTGTGTATGTGACAAAAATCCATATATAAACATACATATAAATAAATATATAAATAATGTATAAATATATATATATATATATATATATATATATATATATATATATATATATTTGACTGTATGTGTGCATGTTTAATATAATTGTATTATCAGTTCTTAAACAAGAATCATTTCCTCAATTAATATAAAACATAACTAGGTCAGCATTACTGGTGTTGGTTGAAATGTTAACGATGAATATTGACTTGACAAGGGTTCCACAGGAATGACATTCCACAGTCTACATCCCATAACATCACGGGAGAAGAGATTGCAGCAATCGTCGGAAATGTATTGATCAATATTGTGCATGTGAAATGTCCGAAACCCCCCAAAACGGTTTGTAGGTTAAGCAGACTAAACAAAAGTCTTTGTTCCAAATCAGCTTTTCTGCAATCGAAGCACGCGCGTGCACAACGAGCAGCGTTCTATTTTTTTTTCTCTCTCTCTCTCGTTTTCTGTACGTGGCCAAAAAAAAAAAAGTGGTCGAATTAGCATGAGAAAAGGAAACGAAAATGGGAGCGAGATAGTCATCACCAGACACGAGAAGAAGTGATATAGAGGCGTGCATGCTATTGGGAATTTTTTTTTTTCATTCTCATTCGGTGGTTCACCACAGTTCTCGATTTTGGACACGAAAAGAACGTCTCTCTCTCTCTCTCTCTCTCTCTCTCTCTCTCTCTCTCTCTCTCTCTCTGTCAGTCTGTCTTTCTCTCTTTCCCAACCTTGGATCCGTTAGGAGCGTGTGTGTTTGCGCGGTGGGAAGTGACCGTTCTCTCTCTCTCTCTCTTTCTCGCGCGCGCATTTTAAAAACTCATGAACTTCATGGCGTGACCCAGTTATCAATTCGTGACTATACCAAGGTCCTCGCCCATACTATTGGCTCCTCCTTAATCTCCTCCTCACCAGCCCTGTAGTCGAGTTTACTTCCTTGTCCTCAGCGCTCCTGCATAATTTTTGATCATCATTAATCCCCATTCCAGTCACATGCTACTTCCATCAAGCGATGGGATCCACTTATTCAAAGCACAATCGTTAGGGATCTTGTAGCCAGTATTGGCTGCTGCTATGTTGTCTGCTCTTTTTCAGGGGCAGCGTCAGCGTCTAAGGGCCGAAGCATGAAAGTGAAATCGGTTCCAGAGAAAATAGATCACGGAGCGTTCTGAAATCTTGCGTCGAAAGAGAAGAAGTCGAGCGGGATGTTGTCATCGAAACCTAATCGTGATTATTGCTGGCGCGTTTCAGATCTCAGTTGACCAATGGCAGGCTCCCTTTCACGATTTGGGTTCCAGTTGCCCAACACGTTGTGCTTCTTACGACCAATTCTGTGCTTTGTTTTTTTTTTAACATTCTTTTTATATATGGTAACATTACGCATTAACTGAGAGCCGCGACTGTTTGTATATGCTGGGACAAATTACAAGAGAAAATCACGCACGCACATACTAAATAACTGTTCTTATCCAGTACGTGTAGTTTCACGATCTCATTTAGGCTAGAAAAAACGTAAAAAAAAAATTGATAAAAAAAAGGCTGGCCACCAACGCACGGTACATCCGTCTCATCCCATTGTAGATGTAGAGCAAGTTTAGTGAAGGTCCTTCCCTCTTCTTCAAGGTGAGTGTCTGGAAGATGGTCAAAAATATTTCTTGCTGATGTTCTAAAGATTTTATGAATAGCGGTCGCCTCATTTCTCTCTCTCTCTCTCTCTCTCTCTCTCTCTCTCTCTCTCTCTCTCTCTCTATATCTTTATATTTATATTCATGTTTACGTTTATATTTATATTACGGTCGTGCAAGGATGGTAGTAGTAATGGTCTGAAGGGTGCAATATATTATGTTAATTTCTCAGACAATCGAGGGAGTGGTAGACAGCGCTCTCAGGCCCATTTTTTGCGTTCTGGTTCCAATTTGAATTGAGAGGATCTTTTCAAATCACGTATTTTTCCTCGCTGGATTTCAGTTCTTTATATATATATATACCTACACGTAGTGTTTGAATTCAATAACCCACTTGTAACTTTGATTTTACACTTTGATAAAAGTGATGTGTCTACCTTTAACTATTATTTCATTACTCCCAATTCGCCAACTCCTCACCCTTTTCCTCCTCCTCCTCCTCTTCCTCCTCCTCCTCCTCCCGACGGTCATTTGGTCTCAAGGCCACCCTATCGAGAGAGTTCTCAGGGGGAGACGACGTCATTTCCACCGTGAGATCAAGTAAAGGGGCGTATTGAGACTCCCACCCGGTCTCTCCCCCCCCCCGGGGGAAAGGGTGACTGGCGAAGAAGGGTGCCGGACTAGTTTTTACTGTACATTTCGTTTTTTTTTTTTCCTGCTAACACTTGACCAGAAATAATTCTAAGGTGAACATCTTTTCCATGGTCCATCGTGTTCTAGTTTCGTAATAGCTGATGATGTACTGGGATGAGCATGCGTCCTGCTTATTATTATTATTATTCGTCAAGTGATTTAATTTTACTTTGGTAATCACTGTTGTGTCTCAGTCTTGTCTCAGTCTTGTTGATTTTAATACTGTCCTTTGAAGTACCTAAATACTACTCCAAGTCATTGATTACCGTTTCATTTCATCATGGTTGTTACCTCATGATATATCGCCACACTTTTATACAAATTCCAAATTTCCAATGCCATTCCTTCGCTCTCTTAGTTATAATTATGAAGCTCAACAGTGGTCATGCATTTCTGTAGACGGGAAAGTGTATAACCTTGATGTTTATGACCTGCCTACTGCTCAGACTTCTTCACTTACCATATTATTATTAGGCAAAATTTAAGACACGTTCTCTGTTTTCCTATTTTTGCCTAGTTTTTCGTTTCATGAAGACGCATATATTAGAATATAAATAAAGACTAATACCCCTAGTTTTTATTTATATTCCAGTTTGTGTCTTCAAAACATTTTTCCATGAAAGGAAGTTCAGGTTTTATGTACACAAACAAGTTAGTTATATTTCTTTGGCAGTCAGTCATTTGCGATGGCGTTCATGAGACCATCAGCTTAACAAGAGTCATAACTCAGCTTCAGTGTTTTAATTTGCTTTTCAGTATAACTCGCTGTTGAAATATTTAGTGCTTGGCTTTGTACCTTATGTACATCTGGCTGGCCTTATTGACCATATTAGAACTTTTCAGTCTTCCTTTTTTTTTACATTTTAATTGTCATTGACTCTGTTGTTCTGATCTTATTTAAGTATTTTTTTTTTATTTGCCTTTTAAATCTCATTAACCACGCACTGTACCAACAGTTACAAGCCCAGTAAATGCTCGAGAGGAATGTGCACAGTTTCGGAAGCCCTTGAAACATGGGTGAGCTAAATCTTTCCAGAGACCCGGACTAGTTTTCCCTTTCATCCAGGAGGGGCTAGTTTTTGCCCTGGTAGAGTGCGATTACTAGCAGAGTCTCGTTCCGGCTTGTTGTAGTCAGCCTCGTTTTCTTTTTTTCTTTTATTCAGGTGATACTCATTAACCTTCCTCTCAAGCAGATGCATCTGTTTGTGATGTGAAAAAAAAATTGGGGATGCATTTATCTCGAACCTTCCTATTCCTTCGGTAAAAAGGGCGTCCTTGGAACAGCAGGAAATTGCGATTTTCAACGGTAAATTTTGTCTGTTCTAAGTACTTCGAGGGAGGACATTAAGTCACGTTGCGATATTTTTTTTTTTTTTTGAAGAATCGTATTTCGGGTTTTAGATATAATCAAGAATTAGTTTGTGACTGAATGCATGTTTTCGGCTCTCTCTCTCTCTCTCTCTCTCTCTCTCTCTCTCTCTCTCTCTCTCTCTCTCTCTCTCTCTCTCTCTCTCTCTCTCTCTCTCTTTACTTACATGGCATCGATGGGTTTGGTCGACTTTATCCCAACGAGGAATATAAGTAAAACATCAATTTTTATAACTGCATTATGAATTTGGGACTTATTAACGTAATTCTGCATTGAAATCATTATCTTTCGCCATAATCAAGAAAGCTGAACTTTTATTATCAGATTATAGTTTGAGATACACGAGTAGTTTGGGGACCTTTGTGATCTTAGGGCTTTACGCTCGAGAGATTTGTCGTTACGGGTGGGTAGCTTAGGCTTTCAGTGATACTTAAACTTTTAAGTTAAAGGTTTCCGCTTGCCTTTTCTGCTCTTTCGAGCGAAGAGTACACGGCAAGCTTTTATTAAAGAAGAAGTAGCTTTATTTCCCAGTGATGTATCGTACTCAAATCTACGCAAATATGTCGGTGAAGTCAGTCAGTGGTAACCAATTAAATGAAACCAACCAACTGTCTCTTGCAAGTTGGGAAATCGAATCCGATTTCACCTTACCTTGCTGACATTATCATTATCTTTTTGCCTCAAGTCTTCGCTGGTCCTCTTTCACACAAGTTCAGCTTTCAGGGATCACCGACATTTTCTTCAGTTCATGTCAAGTTCTCTCTCTCTCTCTCTCTCTCTCTCTCTCTGTCTCTCTCTCTCTCTCTCTCTCTCTCTCTCGTAGCCAACAAATTAATCCAACGTAGTTGGCCTAGGAGAGATAGAGTGAGTCAGGAAAGAGAAGTGGAGGATTGGGAGGTGGAAGGGCGAGTTAAAATTGCAACACATCAGTCTCCCTCTCTTAAAATTCGCTGCAATTGATTCTTGTCCAGGGTGTCATCCTCATATGACATTTTTTTCTCAGGTTTATCCAAAGTAGCAATAGATCTTCCCAAAGCGTTACTCTTCTCTCGCAACCATCAGTACTAGCGAGGAAAACCTTGATCCTTGACCAAGCTGGGAACTCTTGCCGACTGCTGTGTCATGGAATTACACTGTCTGTTACCGCTGGTGGTGTTGTCTCCTCATGAAGGTAGTTATTGTGTCTCAGATTCTTATGAGCGCTTAGCATGACTGAGGCTTTCTCACGAAAGCGCCAAATCCTCATATTCTCATTTGCAGTTCGGCTGTCAATTAGCCTTTTCACTGTGCGTCACCCGTACCCTGCTGAAGGCTGTGGGTATTGGTGCATTACATCTGTGTTGACGTAATTTAACTTGGAAATGCTCCTAACGCACAGGAAAGAAATTTTTTAGGTTAAGGAGGGAAGATGAGAGGGGTTTGACGAAAATGTATTATGGGATTTTGGGGGGAGGGTGGTTGACGAAAATGTATGGGACTAGGTGGGTTGACGAAAATGTATGGGAGTGTGGGTGGGTTGACGAAAATGTATGGGATTGGGGATGGGATACCATATCTAACGTCACACAGGTAATTCCTTTTATTTTTAGCTGACATTCCCAACCAAGAAAGAATTTCCAAGTCATACAGAATGAAGGGTAGAGAGAATGGTTAACCATTTTGGTTATGCACTTTCAATATGCATTTTTTCCATTTTTTATTTTGTTTTGTCATGGCTTGTCGTGGTTGGTTCAAGGGTGAACGCCACTGTAATGATATGCACAGCAGATTGGCAACGTTGAACATAATAATTTAGATGCTTTCGTTTTCCTTTTTTGAGATTTTTGAAAGCTGTTTTAGTGCTTGTGGAATTTAAGTTAAGGTTTTCACAAGTAAGTTGCGCCACAGAAAACATTTCTCCATCACTGTAATTCAACCTCGGCAGAGCTGAATATTTAGAAAGAGGCGCAATGTAAATTCTGGCAAACCAATAGAAAATGAAAAGATTTATGTCCATGTTTTGGAAATTTGTAACATTACGAGGATAGTACGCTGTGTGTAAGTATTATGCCGTGATATTTGAATAAATAGGAAGATATAAGACGAGAAGAAGAATGAAATCTAATTGTGACTTTTAACTGGAAAAAGGACGAATAATTCAACCCAGCTACGACCATCTGAGGTTGATCAAAAAGAGCAAAAATGAATAATATAAGAATAACCCAATCAGTGAACTTATATTCCATACCAGTCTATGCAACCCGGGTTTTTTTTTTTAGCTGGAATCTTTAAGTGCTGTGAGTATTTCCCTTAAGAACACGAGCCTTAAGCCGTACTTTGCTGAGCCTTCCATTCGCTTGGATAATTGTTGGGTTTTGTGGCTTAGTGAAGGGCCATAATCACTGCTATTGCCTCAACTGAGAATCTCCTTTTTACTTAAGTAGGGATCTTGTATTCTGAGACTCAACAACTCTTTCTTTAATAGATATGTTTGAACACTATATATATATATATATATATATATATATATATATATATATATATATATATATATATATATATATATATATATACACAGTATATATATGTAAATATATATATATTCATATATGTATAAATATGTGTCGGTGTATATATACATACATGCATACATACATACCCCATGTACCTCGTTCTCTTATCAACCAATCTTATAGGATGGAGTTAAAACCACCATGGCCTCTTCTACCTGATTTAGAACCATCAAAAAAGACTGACTTTCAGGCACGAGCTCTTCGCTACTTAATCAGCTGAATATATCCGTTATTCCAATGAACAGTGGCATCATTTCTCTCTCTCTCTGTCTCTCTCACCCACCTGAGAAGCGTGACCTCATTATCCTTCGGGGAGGGTCAGCTGCTCTCTTGGTCATTTCCGTGTCCTGCATTCCACTGCCTTGGTCCGCTCGAAAGTAATCTCGGCAAACACGAGATTTCTGTTGACATTGGGAGCAGCCGATCTCGAGACCCGGATGTTTGGGGATCAGGGAAAATCGTTCTCCCAGGAGGAACAGGATGGCCACTCACTGAAAATCCTCTCGTGAATTGGAATTCTTCCTGGGTTATCTACATATATACACTATATATATATATATGTATATATATAAATGTGTATAAATTCATACAGCATATATATATATATATATATATATATATATATATATATATATATATATATATATACACACATATACATGCGTGTGTGTGTGTGTGTGTGTGTGTGAGAGAGAGAGAGAGAGAGAGAGAGAGAGAGAGAGAGAGAGAGAGAGAGAGAAAGGCAGCTTAGTGGAGGACACGCAAACGTTGAGGAATGCAGCAGTTTTACCATAAGTATTGTTTTTAAATTTGTTAAAGTTAGTGAATATAGGTAAAGTTAATTTTGTCAATGGCTTATAGTATAAGATGTTTTTTCATTAAATTTAACTAATATAATTTTCTCAGACTGCCGTTCTCTCTCTCTCTCTCTCTCTCTCTCTCTCTCTCTCTCTCTCTCTCTCTCTCTCTCTCTCTCTCTCTCTCTCTCTCTCTCTCATATATGTATGATCAACCCCAGTAGCTTCTCTCATTAGCTTCTATAACACCTCCACTGGGAACGTTAGACACGTTCCAAATGGAGGTTTACCTTGAAAAATATAATTATATATTCACGGCACTTCATTTGCATTTTAACCCACGTAACTCACAGGCACTCTCTCTCTCTCTCTCTCTCTCTCTCTCTCTCTCTCTCTCTCTCTCTCTCTCTCTCTCTCTCTCTCTCTTTTATCATTTGAATTTTTGACCTACATAAAGGCTCAACTCTGTGTTAATAGAAAATTTCGGAAATAATTATTTCTTACTTTTATGGGCGAAAATTGCAGGATTATGATGTTTTGCCGTTGTTGTTCGCATAATGAATGCTTAATTAACTGCGTTATCATTTCATGTTTGATGGTTTTTATTCAGAGGGAAATTACGGGCAATTAGAGGTCGCAATATCTCAGTTTTTGCTGCTAGTTTCTGTGAAAATAAGTGATTTGGTGAATATTATATTAATACACACACACACACACACACACACACACACACACACACACACACACACACACACACACACACACACACACACATATATATATATATATATATATATATATATATATATATATATATATATATATGTGTGTGTGTGTGTGTGTGTGTGTGTGTGTGTGTGTGTGTGTGTGTGTGTGTGTGTGTATTAATATAATATTCACCAAATCACTTATTTTCACAGAATCTGCAGCAAAATATATATATATATATATATATATATATATATATATATATATATATATATATATATATATATATATATATATATATATATATATGTGTGTGTGTGTGTGTGTGTGTGTGTGTGTGTGTGTGTGTGTGGGTACACTGTCAGAAATACAGTACGTTATATATAAATATTCGTATGCACGATTTACACGCTTACCACACACCTGTGCAAATCTACCTTCTTCGGTTATAATAAGCCATAAACTGGGTTAATTTCCCGCACCTTCTGCGCTCGAGTTAATGACTTACTTTTGTAAAAGTGTTGGACCAGTGAAAAGATAGAGGAGCGCTAATTCTAATTACGGGCATATTTATCCGACTTCATCCAATTGTGGAGTTTTACACTCCCTAATTACCGCGCCATTTTGGAGCGTCCATAAAATCGCAAGTAGTAATGGCCTTTTACTTTCGCGTTCGTAAGACGGCCTCATTCACGCCCTTTCGTGACGCCCCCAGTTGCTCTTAACGAATGACCGGTCTCCGATTTACCGTTTGTTTATTATATAGCTCTTCGCGTGCTCCATTTCGTGATGAGGCGCTCATGAGTCTGGCGTGTGTTCATGTGCGTGCGGTGTTTGCACAGTCGAATGTATGTCTTCTGGCGTATTCGATTTCCACTTGGGTGCAACCTCAAGCCATTTCGTAATGGGACCTTCTGAGTGGCGTGGTTCCCGAACCACATCATGTTAAACACGAAAATTGACATGACAACTGAATCTCATTTATAGCCAGTCTAATGATCGAGCTTTTGGTAATACTCACAAACAAACACACACACACATATATATGTATATATATATATATATATATATATATATATATATATATATATTTATATATATCAAATATATATGCATGTGTATTATATATATATATATATATATATATATATATATATATACATATACACATATACACATACATACATAATCAGACACACATATATGTATGGTGGTATTCTCTGTTGACTGCAGCAGCCATTATATGAAATCGCTTTTGTCGAAACGAGGCTGAAGATGTTCGTGTCATCCAAGAGAAGTAAAAAGAAAGGGCTAACCTGAGACTTCCAAGGAAATCGTATGAGGGACATTTGGCCCACGTTCTATTAGCTTCAGAGGGCCTGAAGGCACGATCGTGATCATTGCACACTCCTTTTTTTTTTTGTAGACTGAATTAATATTAAGAAATCAGAGACAGCGAGAGTAGTGGCGAATTTAGTAAACTCGAGTATTCATAATTGTTGTTTTTGATATTCATTTTTTTAGTGTTGCCTTAGACTGTCAGTGTAATTCTCTGTAATCATTTTCTGTTATTTTGTTATTCGCCATTTTTATCCCTGTAGTTGTTCTTTATCTCATTTCCTTTATTGTCATCTCACTGTTGTTTCCATCGTTTGTTTGTGCTTTTCAAAAGATGTTGTATCTGTCTCCCATTTAAGAACGAAAATCCGATCCGAACTTCTGCGACCTTGCGCATGACGCGCTCCCCTTTTTTGCATTTCATTTTCTGGCCATATAATCATTATGCATGGAATGCATGAAGTCCTGCTGGCGTACCTGTGAATGGCTGGCGCAACGAACCTATCATTGGCCCGTTGGCATTCAAATGACACCGCATACCGTAATGAGACAGCGTATTCCACCGTCATTGCTTCGAATGATTGGCGTGGTTACGCAACGGTAGGGATAGACGGCTGTAAATTACTCATATGCATTTAGAGAAACGCAATCATTACCCTGAAACAGACGAGCCGCTTCCTTGGTTCGGGTAACAGTTAGTCTGTTAGAGAACACGTCACGGCACCCTCAATGCCTGTTATCATCTCGTTGTTATTGATAGGAACTGCATGATACTTGAATTCTTTCCTTATTTTTTTTCCTGGCATTTCTCCGAAATGAAGATCAGTCCTTTTTTTTTCGAGTTGTTTTGTCTATTAATACAAAAACCGTGACAGCTTTTTTTTTTTTTTTTTTTTTTTTTTTTTTTGCTTCACGAGAAAGGGATTTTCCCCGATGTCGTGAATCGAGGCCTGTGATATATTTAGCATCACGTCCTGTTTTACGAAAAATGTCAGTTACAAGCTTTGTGGTTACGTAGGCTGTGGATATGCTATATGCGATAACCACAGCTTACGTTTTTCTCATTGACATCATTTCAGGACTTACAGAGATTTGCATCTTTCTTGTGATATTTATTGTGCCAATTTAGTTTTATGTTCATCTATTAACCAGTAATGGTAATAATAGTTCATGATAGTTCAACTGGAAAATGAACCAGATAATGATTTAATGATGAAGCATCTTTCTTATGATATTTATAGTGCAATTTAGTTTTCATGTTTATCTATTGACCAGGTAATGGCAATATTAGCTCGTATTGAAAATGACCAAAATAATGATTTAATGATGAAGCATCTTTCTTCTGATATTTATTGCGCATTTAGTTTTCATGTTTATCCATTAACCAGGTAATGGTAATAATAGTTCAATATGAAAAATGACCAAAATAATGATTTAATGACGTAACGCTAGGCATTAAGTGTTGCACCAACATTTGATTAACGAAATCAAGGTTCCGTTGGGCACATCTCCAGTTGCTCAGATCTCGGCAGATGAACTTCCTCCCGCCTTCTGCGTAAGTGCTCTCGGAAACTGCCGCGTTGGTTTAGGGCATAAACTGTAATAACGGTGGTAGCGATTAAAAGAACGAACATTATTGTTCATTCCTGTCGTCTGTGTTTCTGACATTTGCGTTCAAAAGTCGACTCCATTATCGGGTTTGATAAGGACCTCTGCATAGTCTGTTTTCCTCTGTCGATGTTTGTTGTAAATAAAATATTAGAAAGACTTTTTCTCTCTTCGTTGGTTAAATTCTTTATAATTATTATCATCGTTCTCGTTGCTGTTCGACGACGCAGTATTCCAGCTTAGAATTTCGTGTCAGATACATACAAGCGTATAACTGCAGTTATTACAGTAATTAGTTTCAGCAACATTTATGCTAATTATTCGTGCGTGTGTTTAATTTACAGCGTCCGTGAAGACAGATATTTTAAGTAAGGTTATCTATTAATGATATGAAGTCCTACCTTTTATAAAATTTCTTTCTACTACTCGAGAGGAGGATTATAATTATGATTGCTATTCATATTTTGATTTGCTTATGAGTATCCATCGCACACATTACTGCATTTCTTAAATAATTATTCAATTGACTGAAAAGTAAGTGAAGGTACTTGGTCAGGATATTGTTTATTCTCATGAAATGTAATTATTTAGTTCGGTTAACGGAGATAAATTACTTGGAAGCTGCAATGAAAATCCCGTCATTAAGTCATAAAAAAATGAGGATTCGACAAAGAGTTTTTCAGAGTAAAGACAAAGGAAGGCGTCGATGACTATTGTCCTTTCTACGCCAGTTTTCATTAATCAGTCAGCCAGTCGAACAAACAAACACGGCAATGATCCCGAAAGGCGTAGACGCATCGTGTTCCTTTGCGTGTTTTCGATGGCGACAATTTTACGGTTGCGCTGAGAACGGTTATGTCATACCTGATCTTGACCGGAAACGTCACCGTGTAGTACATCACAAAGTCCTGGCGGGAACAAGTGACTCTGAACAGTTTTGGCGCGAAGATATGGGCGTTTGTTTTTGCGTGAAAATTTTTCTGAATGTTTTATTGCTCTCATCTACTTTGTTTCTTTGTTCATTTATTTATTTTTTACTCTTTGCACTTTTTTGTTTATGTTGCTAAGGGATATTCAGTGTAAAAGGACCGTTACAAACTTGAGATATCTTTTTGGACCAACTTATTCTTGGTATAAAGTTATTTCAGTCGCATTCAGATGTATATATATATGTATATATATACATATATATATATATGTGTCCTTCATATATATATAAATATATAGTATGAATACTTTAGAAAAGTATCTGGACTTCGTAGGACTGCGAGTCCCAATGTGTAATTTTCAAGTAAAATGCAAAAATTGGAATTGTATCGCACCCATGAGAAACCCTCGACTTCGCGATGGAAGATCGGAAAAAGTATAGTGGATTTCGAGTTCAAAAGTGACAAGAGTGGTCCTTTAAACGAAAGGATGATCAGTCGCACGTAAAATGACCACATAGCCCACGAAACGGCTTCCAGCAGCCGCACCAGACCTTAAAGAAAGAATCGGCGACATTGACTTTGGTCGTGGAAAAACCGTTAAGGTCCTCCACGCAAAGATTGACTGTTATTTATATCAGGCGTCATGCATTACACTCACTTTTGGTATTCCCGTGTCTGTATTTATTACGCCTGAGGGATTATGGTAATGTACGGGCCTTTGGGGGCCGCGGGCAGTCATTGTGTTTAGTCGGTGGAATGACTTGGATTCTGTAGAAGGTTCCTGTCCGTAGATTTACCGTTATGCAGCCGCAGGACACGCCTGCCCATTCATCCTACGCTCAATTAATCCCTTGCAGACGGAAATATCTGTGTTTTGAAGGGAACTGAGTTCACTAGTGGATCCGGGGTTGGGGGTGGGGGCGACCTAGTCACGTGCCCCCCTTGAAAAAAATAACAAAATAATAATATAGAAGATTTAGATAATAACATAAATGAGAAATATAAAGATGGGAAAAAATAAAAATCTATTATATATATATATATATATATATATATATATATATATATATATATATATATATATATATATATATATATATATATATATATAAAACACTATTTAAATATATAAACCATATATTTCGTTTTTAAACACTATTTAAATGTTGAAACCATATATTTTCATATTAAATAGTGTTTTACAGGAAAAGACATTCATATATACATGTAGTATTACATGAAAAGACATTATATATATATATATATATATATATATATATATATATATATATATATATATATATATATATATATATATATATGAAAATTGGTGCCCCACCCCGCCCCGTGAAATTTTTCTGGATCCGCTAGTGCGTGTGTTCAGTGGTTAGTAGTTTTTGATGTGGTGAGGTCCCCACACCAAGTCTTCTCATTTATATGTGAATCGCATCAGATGTCTTTGTTCATTCCTGTAACACTGTCCGCCTCATATTGTTGAGTTTAATCAAACGAAAGTAGTCATTAGTGTTGATCGTGGTTTTATCTTGCGCTTGTTAACATTTCTCTTGTTTTGCCTGTCACTTCAATTACTGATTTCCTTTCGAGATGATGCTAAGAAATTCACTACTGATTTTCTTAACGGAGCAGTACGAGATGGATATTAAACTATACACACACACACACACACACACACACACACACACATACATATATATATATATATATATATATATATATATATATATATATATATGTGTGTGTGTGTGTGTGTGTGAGATTGGGTACCTGAAGAAATTTCTAGAATTATGGATAAAGTGTTGGGTAAGTTGTCCTCAAAATACAGTGAGAGTTGTATAAGCAGTGACGCAGTTCGTTATCAGTCGGATAAATCTTGAAAAACGCAATCAAACAGACTATATATATATATATATATATATATATATATATATATATATATATATATATATATATATATATATATATACATATACATATACACATATGTATGTATGTATGTATATTACTCATTCAAACTGCATGGTATCTAGTGGAGATACCATCCAGTTTGAATTAGGTCCTGTTAGTAATTCTACTAATGCACAGAACAATTGTGTTGGTAATAAAGTTAATATATATATATATATATATATATATATATATATATATATATGCGCATGCATATCTTTTAATCCTCTCTTATCGTATGAGTGTCTTCATATCCATCGGTCTGTCTGAGTGCGTTTTTCGAAATTCATCCGACGAATGATAAGTTGCGTCACCGCTTGTACAACTCTCGCCGTGTTTGGAGTACAACTTATCCATCGCCTTATCCACCGTCCTAGAAATTTCTCCAGTTACCCCGGTCGCTGTGAATATCTTCTAACTCCATTCAGAAGATTTACATATAAACAGAACAACTCACTTTAGATTTACTTTAAAAAAAAAAAAAAAAAAAAAAAGTATGAATGCCTCAGCACGAAGCCAGAACAAGCCAGCTGTTGTCATCATTTCCAGGAACAGGGTCCTTTTCCGTCCCTCTCACTGTTACATGTCTGTTTTACCAATTAACCGGAATGTTGCTTACCTTCACGTCGCTTTTTTTTTTTCCTCAATTCTGCTTGGGAAGAGTTCAGTGCAGGAAGGCTGTTGGGGAGGGGAAGGAAAAGGAAAGGACGATCTACAGAGCCAAGAAATCTTACAAGGTGTTCAACACTAGAAGCTGCATGCATTCATGCATACATACATATATACATATATATAGATATATTTATTTATAAATATGTATGTGTATATATATATATATATATATATATATATATAGAGAGAGAGAGAGAGAGAGAGAGAGAGAGAGAGAGAGAGAGAGAGAGAGAGAGAGATGTGTGTAGAGGGGTGAGGTTGGTAGCCCCATGTCCTTTTATTGAATCCAGTGTGTGTGTATATATATATATATATATATATATATATATATATATATATATATATATATATACATACACACACACACTACACTATATGTGTGTGTGTATATATATATATATATATATATATATATATATATATATTAGAGAGAGAGAGAGAGAGAGAGAGAGAGAGAGAGAGAGAGAGAGAAGAGAGATCTATATATATAGAGGGATGAGGTTGCTAGCCCCTTGTCCTTTTGTCGAAACCAGCTGATATTAGTAACCATTTATAACCGTGCAAATAACAGCAAATGCTCTACCACGGAGGAATATACGTCACTTATGCTTTTTCCACTTTGAAGGGTGGCTTTTCCACTATGAAGGGTGGCTCCCTCTCCAGCATGGATGCCGCATACCACAGTTTACTGACCACACACACAAATCATTGCTTAGGTCAGCAAAGTCACAATGAGGTTCACCAAAACTTACCTTTTGCCTTGCCCGGGAATGGAGCCCGGGATCTCTCCGCTGGTGACGTGGGCGTCCTAATCACTTGTCAATTAATTAGACGCACAAGTATTTATTTGACAGCAAGTGTCTTAGTTTTAGAGTTTACAGTGAGAAAACAACTGTAATTTTCGTTTATGTAAATGAACATAGGGCGACCGTATAATTGTTATTCAAAGTCTTCTTAGGTTGTTGTGTCTGTACATAATCTTTTTAAATTTTCTGCTTAAAGGTTGTAGTGTCTTTATATAATCTTTTTAAATTTTCTGCTCAACCTTCACCTGTTTGTCAATATTTTCCTTGATGTCGAAGCCCCAAAGCTCTCTTGTGAAAGTCGGGTTGGTTTAGATGTGTTGGCAGTATACTTATTAACTTCAAATAGAAACGTATTTAGGAAATTGATTAAAAATCGTTTGAATTGGCAAGTTCCCCATGAAAATTATGTAGACGGTTATTATAGAGGTACCTAAGCTCGATATCAGTGCTTAAGTTGTTCTTTTATATATATATATATATATATATATATATATATATATATATATATATATATATATATATATATATATATATATATATATATATATATATATATATATAAACTGTTGTGCTGGAGTCTGTGAAACCTTTCCTCAAGGTCTTTTACCGATAAACCCTCGCGTAAGTCCCTTTGAAACTCTTTATGAGTCTTGAAACGGAATCATAGACTTCACACGGAGTAATGTAATTTACTTGATTATGATATATATACGTGACATGACGCGGTGTCCTTTGATAACCCGGATTACGGGAAGTAATTTTCTGTATTAGCACAGATTACAATAATCATTATGGTTGTCACTGATGAATCTGTGATAAGTTACACCAAAGCTTATAGAATTTGCATACCCATAGGTATAAGCTATCTATAATTGCCATTTACATTATAACATTTATTATACATGGTACTGTGCTTGTGTACTTATTACTTGTTGTTTAGAAAACAAGTATTTAAAAGCTTAATCAGAGTATCTTTGTCATCTTAGTCTCGTAGATGTTTCTTATCATTAATGAAAACGGTCTTGCTATGAATATTATTCTTCCATCCTTTTGCAGTTGTACTCATCATTAACTTTTGCAGCGTGATGAAGGAAAAATGGTACATTGTGAAAAAAGAAGGTTTCACTTTCGCTCTACAATTGTAATGGGCACAGAGAGAGAGAGAGAGAGAGAGAGAGAGAGAGAGAGAGAGAGGAAAAAAATTTAATATCTGGTCTGAAACTAACGAATGAAATTTGTGTAATTTAAACTTGCATGCTTCGCCACTTAAAAGTCAAGAAGAAGAGGCAAAAGGAGCCGAAATTATATGATCTGAACAAGTGAGGAATCCTTGCTTCCTTATTTCTCTTCTTCGCTTCTCATACTTGAAGACCTTGAAATCTCGCACCTGCATCGGTCGGTATTCAAGTTGAAAGATGAGGTTCTCATAAAATGTTTTCAGGCCTGCAAAGATTGTTCTTCATGTTTGTTTCTTTTTATTATTATTTTTTTACCGCGGACTCTTCGTAATAACATTGCCGATGAAGTCAGCATGATATCGAGTACAAAATTTGCTTGAAGGCTACACACACACACATATATATATATATATATATATGTATATATATATATATATATATATAAGATATATATGCATGTCTATATACATATATGTATATATCCTCATACATATTTTGAATGATTAAACCTGTTCATTTTGTACTCGGCTGCCGTATATTCTTTTAACGCATTAGATGACCAATGCTTGCTGAAGAGACTCATCAGATCGAAGTGACAGCTTTTATTATTTTACTGAAAACTTTTTTTTTTTTATCTCAAGTAGTCATAAATCTTTGAAAGATGATGCGTTGTCATCTTAAACATAATTTCATCTTTTGGTTGGTGTTTAGCTCAAGGAGTGCTTTGGAAAGAAATGTGTGAGTCATTGGGAATGATTAATAGGTTAGATTAATTTAAGGTTTCTGGCATCGTGCGTCAGTGTATGTGAAAATTACTTGCTTCTTGACTGGTTGTGGTCGTAGGTTTTACAAATCGAAAGTCACTGATGATATATTAACGACATTATTGGCTTTCCACATTCGTTTCTTTGACAAACTAATACACCTAAAAAGAGATTCACATTACAAAACTGGTTTACAAGGCACTACAGCAGTAAAAATATCATTTTGTCAGGTACTCCATCACTGAAAGGATGTCTCACAAATTTGACTATTCCTCATGCTGGTAATAGTCACGACTGTTAAGCAAAGTGATTTCAAAAGACAACCTTCGTTTTACGTGTGACGTAAAGCAGCTGATTAATGGATGTTCCTTTTATTATCACCTTGTCTCTCTCTTTTTTTTTTTGTAGTGCATTTCACGACTTGAATAAGTCTATTTGTATTTTCCCAGTCGTTACGACTCTGTCTATACCTGTTTATGTCCCTGTTGCGAGAATTCTTTCTCCAGTATCCTGTTTAATGTCATGTTTGTCATGAACTCTTAACTTGTGTTGAAATACCGTGTTTATGAGCAGAAGCGACAGATTATTGCTGTACGAAACATTTTTACATGAATGCCCTTTTCCCCTGTATAAGTGCTTAGCATCAGGAAATGGATGGAGACTATTGGTTTAACAATGAATACCTTTAGCACAGTTTACTTTTTTCTTCTTCTTCCTCTTCCTCTTCCTCTTTAGTGTGCTTTGTTACGTGCAAACTTCTAAACTGAGAGAGAGAGAGAGAGAGAGAGAGAGAGAGAGAGAGAGAGAGAGAGAGAGAGAGAGAGAGAGAGAGAATTTTACTTTTGTTATTTGCAGGATTTGGTGTATTGCACTGTTTTATGTCAGACGCTTATGGCTCGTAATTGTTTGCAATTTTTGTAAGTAATTTGAATTTCTCTGTATTTCAGGTAAGGAGAATTCGCTATTTTCCATCTCAAAGAGTGGCCAATGACGGTAAAGTAGTTTTCTATATTCTGTTTTCCCGTTTCTCTTCCTCACTAGTTTGACTATTTATCTATATATATAAAAATATGGATGTATGTGTGTGTGTGTATGTTCCAGAATAACCCTGCAACGCCTTGAGCAATTTCAACGAAACTTGGTATACATTATGACTTACTATTTGGAAAAGAATACTGTGCGGGTAAGACATCACTGGCACCAAAGGGGGTGGGGGTGGGCAGGGGTGACATGTAAAATTACCAAAAAGCACATATATTAGTGTCTAATCTATAGTTTTCAAGGTCGCTGAGATGAATAGTGACACTCCCGAGGCCCTTTAAATCCAAGTTCAGCCCCGATAGGAAGGAGGGGTGAGAAGGGGTGAAAGATAAAGTGTAAAAAATGACAGATATTAGTGTCTAATCCATAGTTTTCGAGGTCACTGAGATGAATAATGACACTCCCGTTGCCCTTCAAGTCCAAGTTCAGCCTCGATAGGAATGAGGAGTGAGAATGGATGAAATATAAAACGTCAAAAATGTTGGGCAATGTAATTGAGAGAGAGAGAGAGAGAGAGAGAGAGAGAGAGAGAGAGAGAGAGAGAGAGAGAGAGAGAGAGGAGAAGGGGTCTTAAGAAGGAGAAAGAGAGGGAGAGAGAGGTTGTCGTTCGGAGTTTTCCTGGGTAGCGCAGGGTTGGTCAGCTAGTCTGTCTATAAAAATAATATTTCATTATTATGATAAGTTTGTCACCTTCGTTAATTTTAATTATTTTACTTTTTTTCGGTATCTTGCCATGTTTTTTTTTTCGTTCATTTCTTTTCCTATCTTCTTAAACCTGTTCTAATTCTAATCACGGGATATTCCCCGAATCACCTTGGGGCACGGAGGATAAAGTTCGTTCACTTACATTTAAAGCAAACTGTCTCATCTTGAAGGATATGAATGAGGCAGATTCACGAAACTCGTTCTTTGGTGTTAAACAAAAAAAAAAAAAAAAGCTCAGCTTATAATAAAGGTCATTCGTGGTTTGATAAGGCAGGCGTCCTTCAAAGGACGTCTCTGGAGGCAGACCAGGATAATTCTGCTTAAAACTGGTTACTAAAGAATCGTTTTCCAAGTTTAAGCTGATTTTGATTAAAGTTTGATGATTTGTGATTCTCTTGTATAAACGGTGGGCATGGCAACAGGGTCGTTATACAACTTGCAGCTCGAGCAACAAAGTTAGATGAACACTTAGAAAAACTAGACACCCCTCATAACTTCGAGAATAAAAAGGTCATTCGTGTGTAAGTGACACACACACACACACACACACACACATATATATATATATATATATATATATATATATATATATATATACACATATATATATGTGTGTGTGTGTGTGTGTGTGTGTGTGTGTGTGTAACTTACATGAATGACCTTTTATTTTTATTTAAAATGGGTGACGCCAGAAGTTATGAGCCGTGTCTAGTTTTTCTAGGTGTTCATCCAACTTTGTTGCTCGAGCTGCAATTTGTATAACGACCATGTTACCATGCCCACCATTTATACAAAAGAACCATAAATTATCAAAACTTTAATTAAAAACACATATATTATTATAAACACATATATTCAATATATATTTGTCATATTGTCCTAAGTTCGCGGCTCCAGAATATATTGCATTTCCCATTCTCACCTAGTATTGTAGGATGAAGTTGCTGGCCTCGTGATTACTCCACCATACTACAATCACTACAAAGCCAATCAACTTAATTTATTGCTTGTCAGTGCAGGTACAATGAGTATCAATGGTTTTGGATTGAACTGTTGCTCAGTCCAATTCTGTTTTGCATCCATTCTATATCTCCTTGGATATTAAGACCCTTTCGTTCCATTACGATCAGTAACTTATCTCGTCATCATTTCAGTGGCCTTTCTCATCTCCATCCCCCAACACTTCTTATTAACCTATCGTCGTCTATTTCCTTCACGTGCCCAAACCATTGCAAAATATTCTGGTCCATTCTGTCAGCTAAGCTAACCTTATAGCTTCGTCTGTTTACCTCAACATTTCTCATCCTTTCAGTTCTTCGTGCTCCAGATATGCTATGGAAACATTCTATCTCAACAGCTGCAACTTTTTCCTTTCGTTAACAATCAACATGCACATCACTGTCATAAAGGAGAGATGGCTCAATATTAGAAATCAGTTGTTTCTGTTCTTCCACCATCCATATTATCATCCATCACTTCACCTTCCTGGATACTAATAATCTATAAACTTTTCCCTTAAAAACACTTTTAACTTTTCATTATTTGCCGTAGATCGTCAATTAACTTCACATCATCGGCAAACGTTGGCCACTCAACATTTTTTTCATTGTCCATTAACTTAATTATGGTTGCATATATACAGCCCCTTCAGTTCACAGACTTTATCTTTTGTTTTTCCCACAATCACGCTTTTATTTTCTTGTAATAAACTTAGACGAGACATCTCCCATTAAGAACATACTGCAATTTAAATTTTTTTAAGAAATCGCAAGACGAAAGAAGAGTAATTAGGAGGTTTGAGAGTTGAGAGGCACCAAGAATTGATAGGATTTCAAGTAAGGTGTTGCAGTGAAGTGGCTGACCAGGGTTTGTAAGGTATGTTTGGGTGAGGGGAAATATTCTGAAGGAATGGAAAAGAGGAATCATCATTCAGTTGTATTAAGGTAATAGTGAGAGAAGCGACTGTAAGAATTATAGGGACACGACATCACCTATTATTCCAGGGTAGGTGTATGATTGGATTTTGATTGGGAAAGAAAGACAGATGACAGAAGGAATGGCATGGAAAGAATAGTGTGTTTTTTGATTAAGAAGAGGTTTCTGGGTCAAATGTTACTCATATATCAGTTTTCTCCATTCATTAATCCCTCCACTTTTGATAAAAATGGCTGAATCGGTATGCATGGATGCTTGGACTAAGGAAAAACTTGCACTGCAAAGAAAAACTTGCAATGCAAAGATATTGGATAAGGAGTTGGGTCCGAACTAGTGTATGGAATGGCTAGTGTTTGCAAACAGCACAGGGCTGATTGGGATTAGATAGTTGAGAGTAGTGATGAAAAAGAGCAAAGATACGAAAGTGAATGAAAACAAGGAAAAAGGAGCAATAAACGCCAGAATAGATGTTGAAAGAATGGAGATATGAACTTGATCCATACGGGTATTGGAGAGGAAATACAATGGACGATGGTAGAATAAGAGAAGAAGTAAATCACAGAATAGGTGAAGCAAGAAAGGTAGCTGGATATGTGCAAAAGATGAGTAATAGACTTAAAGTGTTTATTGAAACCACTGTAAGATTGTAAAAAGGGATTGTTGAACAATCTCGTCTTCGTGGAACTGAAATATGAATATTAAATGTTACTAAAAGAGTTTAAGTTTTAAAGATGAATTTTCGTGTACTTGATGTGGCACAAGGAACTTTGAAAGGGTGGAAAATGTCCTGTTACATAGAAGTCGTAAACAGTTTAGCATAGGTGGAAGGATGCCTCAGTGTTTTTGACATGGTTTGCTCATGTAAAAAGAATGGAAGACGATACTTCAGTGAAAAAAGTGTACGAATCGAAAGCGTCAGGAGGGAGGAGGAGAGGAAAACTGAGAAGTGATTGGGTAGATGGTGTGACAGAGAGGCTCTGGTGAAGAGCCTCAGTATCCTAGAAGTCCGGGAGTGCTTGCCAGATAAAGGGATACAATACAGCTTAGAAGCCTTATGCGAAGGTGTAAGAAGCAGCCAATGCATCGGCTACTGAACAGTTAAAGTATGAATGTGGCAGTGACCACTATATTGTTGTTTGTTAGTTTTCTCTTGAGCTAATCTCTGTCAGTAAAAAGAAAGCACTCAAAAGAATAATATAGTTTTCACAAGACGACTTATAAAAAAAAAAAGGCAGGGCCGTATTGTAGCAGTAGAGAGTTTGGAAATAAAGACCAGCGTTGCTTTCAGCAGATCATTAACAATGAAATGTGGATCCCTTCCCATGAAAGCAGAAGCCAAGATAAGCCCTGGGAATTCCAGATCAGATGAACAGTGTAGCTAAAGAAAAGTATCACAGAGCTCTGGGAATGAAACTGATTTTTAAAGATCACGATGGAAAGTGTGAGCAAAGTCTTCCGAGTCAGACCACCTTCCCTCCCTTCCCAGACACTACAGGAGGCGATCGAGCGTGTCAACCCACAACGAAATTCAAAATTATTTTGGCTTTCAGCGTGACATTGCGCCGCACGATAATCCCCTCAACAATGCTCGAGCAAACAGTGAATAGCAGATATCAGGCTAAACAGTAAGGAGAAAAAACTGAAAACGAAAGTTCGAAGATAAATTTATCAGACTTACGGCAGGCTTTCGAGATCTGTGTTGTACTTTCTCTCTCGTGTTGGGAAACATCTTCAAGTCAGCCTGAATATCCCTCAAGTTTTGTCGGCTGTCTGATGGAAAATTATTTTGCCATGGTTTTTAAACTTTATTTCCCGCATTTCATTTCATTCACATTTTCGTCAAGAGTAAATTCAGTGAATATTCCTGAACTGGCAATAGTTAAATGTACATTACATACAGCCTCATTGAAAACCTACGCTACCTTTCTTTAAGTCGTGGCATTTTAAGGCCATGCAGATTTCCATATCTGGCAACGCATGATTAATTCTAGCCTTACTCGCAAAGAGAAACGTGTGCATGTTAAGATATTTTCTAAATCATTGAAACGAAAGCATCTGGAGAGTAATTGAAATTCAGTGGTGTGCATCAGAAATTCAGATGCAAGTCATTGATATTTAAAAGTGGAATGATAAGCAAACGATTTAAATTCAGTGATGTGCGTCTGTGTGTGTGTGTGTGTGTGAGAGAGAGAGAGAGAGAGAGAGAGAGAGAGAGAGAGAGAGAGAGAGAGAGAGAGAGAGAGAGAGAGGGATGAACTTGTATCTCGCAAAAAGTGGTTGTTGGGTAAATCATAGTTTACTTGTCTTCCCTTGAACTCTTCTGTGACCTGGTGTCTATCCGATACCGCTGGTTATTCAAGGTCACTTCGAGCTTTAACCAGGGACAGATCCTGAGCTCGTAACGAGTGATGCTTTCCTCTTGATTCGTAAATAGCATAATAAACTTATATTTTACGCTAGAATTACATCGAAAACTTGCGCCTACATATGCAAATATATGTATTTTATAATTTTCGTAATTTTCACACGAACACAATCACACACACAAACGCATATGTATATGCACATATATATGCATATATACATATATGTATAATGATAACGTATTACAGTAACCTAATACCACAATGGGAATTACGGAGGTTCCGTAGATGAGATAATGATGAAAGGGAGATGAAGTTGGCTTTGACATGCCCTTCGAACAACTACGTGACGGTGTCAGCTGGGTTCTTGTAGTCACCAGAAGAGTTGGAAGACCCAGACCTACTTAGATTATAACTGTGAGAAAAGAGGATGTAGAAGAGGGAAGATTTAGGGAGACAAAGTGCAGGGTAGACATTAATGTAGGAATTTTACCGAGACCCTTTTCGTCATGTGGCGTTGGAGGTTATGAGACATACGCGCACATATCATATATATATATATATATATATATATATATATATATATATATATATATATATATATATATATATATATATGGCCCAATATGGGTTCGCACCACGCCTCAGGGACGTTCAGCTTAATCTCATTGTGACAATGTTGACCTGAGCATGAATCAGGTAACTAGGAGTTATTCGAAAGTTCCGGCAAGTTCTTCGTTCTTTTTCAGATTGTGTTAGCCTTATGCCATTATCAGTGTTCTCTTCTGGATCAGCACGTAAATGTGGTGGATCTCAACCAGGTTGGAGTAGGATTACACACACACACACACACACACTATAATACACACATATATACACATACATATATATATATATATATATATATATATATATATATATATATATATATAATTATATATACTGTACAGTCATGTATATATATATATATATATATATATATATATATATATATATATATATATATATATATGTGTGTGTGTGTGTGTGTGTGTGTGTGTGTGTGTGTAAACAGAAAAGCGAGTAGCATCTTCACCATCCAAGAAACAAATAATGAACGTCCCTTTGTTTACCGATGCGACTGTAATGATGAGGGTAGCCTTGAACTTTATCCAAACTTCCTGTGTATAAACTGAAGAATAACAACTTACCAGAATAAGGCGAAGGATGAAGACATAAATAAATCATAGTAGTCATACAAGATGAAAGGAGTCTTGTGGTTACCCTGTTTTAGAAAATGAAAAGTTTGTGAGTGTTTTTGAGTGTCGCTTTTGTATCCTGCTACATGTATCATTGTATTATAAATACACGCAGACAATCTGTATATATATATATATATATATATATATATATATATATATATATATATATATATATATATATATATATATATATATATATATATTTAAATGGATGTTTGTGTGTGTGTGTATGTTCCGGCATGACTGAAACGCATTGAGCAGTTGCAACCAAACTTGCTATACAAATTTCTTACTATCTGGAAAAGAATACTATGCAAATTTCTTACTAGCTGGAAAAGAATACTGTGGGGGTAAGACATCACTAGCACCAAAGGCCACAAAGGGGTGGGGGTGGGAAGGGCTTCCCTGAAATGGGGCTGGTTCTGCCCATAGACTTAGTAACTAAATAAACTCTACGAGTTTATCGTACCTAATCCATAGTTTTCAAGGTCGACGAGATGAATGGTTACACTCCCAATGCCCTGTAAATCCAAGTTTAGCCCCGATAGGAATGGTGGTTGAGAAAGGGTGAAATATAAAATGCCAAAAATGCTGGGCAATGTAATTGAAGCAACTATCTTAACAGGGAAGAGAGAGAGAGAGAGAGAGAGAGAGAGAGAGAGAGAGAGAGGTGGTGTTAGGGAGAGAGAGAGAGAGGAAGTGAAAGAGAGTTGAGGGTGTATTGTGGACTAGACAGAGACAAAGAGAGAGAGAGAGGGGGAGAGAGAGAGAGTTGAGGGGGGTGTAAGGGAGGAGAGAGAGTTTATCGGTTGTCATTCAAGAGTTTTCCCGGGCGGCGCCGGGTTGGTCAGCTAGTATGTATATGTATGTATAATGTGTATGATGCATGTGTGTGTATCAAGTTGCATTTATAAGTGTTAAGTGTTGTGAGCAAATGAACCAGTTAAGACTTATATAAACTTTTTGTTATTATCATGATTTTCATTAATGTCTCTCTCTCTCTCTCTCTCTCTCTCTCTCTCTCTCTCTCTCTCTCTCTCTCTCAAGCACACATACACAAAAGATGTTTCTCACTACTGCGGGTAATTACTCGCGATTGTTGCCAGTTGCGGATTATGCACAAATTACGGTCCATTAGTATGTAACAATCGCCTTTGAGCGGAAATGATCGCTATTTATGATAGCAGAATCACGGAATCTCGGGTACTTAACGAAATTGAGATTATTAATGGGAAGATACATGAAGGGAAAAGTAATTTCTTCGATCTTCAGTAAACTGCTGTCTACAAATATTTTACATATATATATATATATATATATATATATATATATATATATATATATATATATATAGAGAGAGAGAGAGAGAGAGAGAGAGAGAGAGAGAGAGAGAGAGAGAGAGAGAGAGATTATAAATTTGGAGAGGCAGAGTGTGTGAGTATATTTTATATACATATATGTGTGTGTATATGTATATATATATATATATATATATATATATATATATATATATATATATATATATATATATATATATATATATATATATATATATATATATATATATATATATATGATATATATATATATGAATTTAAGCCAGTAAACTTAACCGAACATCTAAAGAAAAATGACAATACTCCCATTGGTCGTGAGGTTTTACAGGTGAGATGAAATAAATACTTTATCGTAAAAATTGACTTTTTTTCACACAAAACATATACTTCACATAAACCCCAGTGAAACTGCCAAGGAGGACACTTCAAGTATTACAAATGACGGCAGAAAACCATAAAAACCTGCGTAAAATGTATTTTCTCGAGATAGCTTGGGAATTGCGATGGTCAGGATGGGCGCCTCATATGACATCATGCGAAGAGGAATCCCTAAGGTCAGCGGGAAGAGTCAAGGTCGCGCAGAGTCCTTGGGATTTTTTAGCGTTGACTGAGCCCTCTTGCAGACCTCCAAACAATCACTTAGACAAACAGTGAAGGTGAAAAACTCGTTTGGAGAACGATCAGACCACGCAGCTACGCAATTTGAGAATCCTATAGATAAAAAAAAAAATAAGGGAGCCCTAAAAATCAAGTTAGCTGATTTTATGACCGTCTGGGTATTCGTTTATGGTACGAAAACCTCTCTGACGGGACGGAAGGGCAGGTATGGGACACCAGCCGGGGCACGAAAAGTAAAAGGTAATTACTAGAGAGGTCAGGGTGCCAATAACAAATGAGCCGATGCACGGGTGACTGACACGCGAGAGAGAGAGAGAGAGAGAGAGAGAGAGAGAGAGAGAGAGAGAGAGAGAGAGAGAGAGAGAGGTTCCAAAACAGGCACGAACGCTAAGGAGAAATCTTGTTTTGTCGAGATGAATACTGATAGGGCACAAGAAACTTCCGGCGACCCTAAAAAAATTATGAATAAAATTACAGTAAGTGGATCAAGATTATTTCCTGAATGACTTCGCCGAAAGTAGCCTTGCTTTTAAACATGGCGCCTTCCATTCCTTTTAGACATGGGAAGGGAAAGGAACATATAACGAAAAGGATAGACTTGCCATATGGTTGAGAAAACCGGAATATCAAATCGCGTCAGCAAGTGATTGCTTTGTTCTCTAACGTTCTATCATTTATTTATATTTTTTATATCATGATACTGATTTAATCATGCAGATATTACAATAAGAAGTCTTTGAGACTACGATACCTAAAACTGGAACTGAAATGGAAAGATTTTTATAGTGGAATTTTTATTTTTGCCTCTCTCTCTCTCTCTCTCTCTCTCTCTCTCTCTCTCTCTCTCTCTCTCTCTCTCTCTCTCTCTCAAGGACTCCAGTAAGCGCTGACCTCCGACATCTTGCAATTAATAATTTTTTTCTCTTTGTGAGATAAGTATCTTCAGTCATGGTAACCCTTTTTCTTTTTTTTTTTTTTTTCAACCACCTCTCTCCTGAGAACTTAGCTTCATTGTTCTGTTGGGTTAACCTCTTCAGCTCTCCTCGAATACGTTGTCCTGTTCTTTTCATTCCCAGTTCGAAATACTTCCCCCCAAAAATAATTAACTGTCTAAAATGGTATAACTCTCTCTCTCTCTCTCTCTCTCTCTCTCTCTCTCTCAAGGACTCTTTTTTTTTTTTTTTTTTTTTGAGGCATTATCGTTAAGGTACTGTAGTGCATGGTATTCTTGTGTTTATCTATGAGCTTGTTTTCAGTCACCTTGCAACTGAATTTCTTAACTATGAATATACCATTATCTTGGGATTCGTTTTCCCTTCAATTCACCGTTCACGTACTCATATCTCTTCATTACAGATCAAAGCATGGATACATTATATATATATATATATATATATATATATATATATATATATATATATATATATATATATTTATTTATATATATATACATATATATATATTTATTTATATATATATATATATATATATATATATATATATATATATATATATATATATATATATATATATATATATATGCTAAAAAGTCACAGTAGATACATTTGACTTTCAGTATATGTAAGCGAATACCACAAGACAATGACAGACAGAAGTTCAGTACCAAGCGCTTTCACGTTTTGTTTGTTCAAGCATCGTTGTGTGCCCCTGCCTATGCATGAATAAACAACACGTAAAAAAGTGCTTGGTACCAAACTTCTGCCTGTCATTTCTACACATATACATATACATCATATATATATATATATATACATATATATATATATATATATATATATATATATATATATATATATATATATATATATATATATATATATATATAAAAAAAGTACATTCTCATGCGCAGTATTGTAAAGTCCTTTCATTCCTTTCGCTAATGTAGTCACAGCTGTTATGGAAATTTAATTACATCAAACAAATGATATCGTCCTGAAATAATGGATGTTTTTCTAAACGGTCAATGTTTCATCTTAAATAACTAGAAATTCCATAAGGCATATGCTGTAATTCCATCTGTATTTATGTGATCAGTTAGATACCTTCCCCAACGCGGTGCAACAACCTTTGGTTATGTTTACGCACCATTACGAATTGATTAATGTCATCATTGGGTTAAGGAAATGGTGCAGTTCATTGCGTCTTCCGTTTGAATAATTTTAATAATGACTTTAATGTGGTGTGATGCTCAGACTCCAATTTACTTCCTGCTTTCATTTCCTTTGGCGTCCAATGATGATTTCAATTCAATCTGTCGAGCTAGATCTCGATTTCTCTCAATCATTTGTTCTCTTTAGCAGTACAGGTGCGAGGTGGCAGTTTTAGAAAGTTTAAAAACACCTGTGTGCGTAGAGAGAGAGAGAGAGAAGAGTTATTTTGATTAAGTTTTCATTTTCCTTTTATCTGATTTATTTTCTTAGGAATTTTTACTTTCTTATGATTTCTCACATGAATTTTTTTTTTTTTTTTTTGACGCTTAACTTCAATTTATCATCAATATTCTTTGTCTGAGCAAAAAGTGTCTTTTGACAGGTAATATTCTTCATGAAATTTTTAGTTTATTTTTTTATTTGTCGCACTTGCTTCTAAATCTTTAGTAGTCAGATTTTCATTTATGAACGTTCTCTCCGTTATTATTATTATTATTATTATTATTATTATTATTATTATTATTATTATTATTATTATTATTATTATTATTATTATTATTATTATTATTATTATTATTTTCCGTTACTCTCTTCCTTTCCCCATGACCTCACTCCCTCGAGGGGTCGTGACCCGACTTAGTACTTCCTGATAGGATGGTGGTCTATACCTCTTGTCTGTTACACGAAGGTCGAATGGGAATGAGGAGACGCAGACACCTTACAAAGTCGGAAGTGTGAAAATGCAGACCTTTACCCTTCCTGTTATTGAAACATAGCCTGTTGCAAATAAATATTATCCGTTAGCATACAGATCTGTAAATTAAGGTAACATACATAAAGGCTTGCACACACATTAGCACGCAGTATCAGTATATGTATATATATATATATATATATATATATATATTATATTCAGTATATATATATACATTTATTTGTATATATGTGTGTATATTTCCTGGAGGTTAAATTTTCTTTGTTAAAGTTTTCTCTTTAAGTTTCATTTACTTTTGGTTTAACGTTAACCGTTGGGTACTTTAGCATCCAAAATTCTCACTTTTTTTTCCTTGCCCTGCTAGGGAACATAAATTTAAGTCTAAGAAAGCGTGCTTATTCACCCCTTTAAAATTATTATTAAACCTTTACCAAGAGAAACATCCTTGCTAAATATTATAATCTTAAGAAACAATTCAGTGTCTAAGTCTCATCTTGTGTCACATCCTTTCTGGCTGCAGGATATGACACCAACGTGTAGGAAAAATACTTGCCATTTTTGCTTTGCTAGGCAAGATTTTTCCACTATCGCGAGAGATTTTTTTTCTCGGCGTTTATCTGGCAAGAAATAATTTTAGGAAACGACCTTAAGCTCGATACTGCTGCATTCTTTCGTTTGCTTTTATTGTCGTGCTGCGAATATCATCAGCTGTTCACTTTGCGTCTGTGGTAATCTTGAAAACTCATTGTTTCCGCTTCACTAAGTTCGCGAAGCGCATACCTACTTTCGCTGAGACCAAAGATGTAAGCATGTCTCGTCTGTCGAGAGAAATG